>NW_024525823.1:6148172-6347436 GCF_017590135.1 Pyrgilauda ruficollis | reverse complement strand
TATGTTTTTTCCCCCTCCTTGTTTGGTAAAAAAAAAAAAAAAAAGGGGGGGGGGGGGGGGGGTTGGGGGGGGAGACAAGAAGAAAGGGTTGATGTGTTTCCTTCAGGGACTGATCTTCTTAATGTGAAGGAGAGCAGGGGAAAAAAGCAAATCTGCTTTTCAAGGAACTGAGAATGCTTTTGGGTTGGAAAACAAGAGGAAGCAGAGATTAGATTAGATTAGATCACATCAGATGAAGTGAAATATTCATCAGGAGGATGCCAATATCCCAGGTCAGTGCGGCTCTATCCCTGGAGCCTGCGGAGGTGACTACAGCCTATGAAGCCTATGGACTTCAAATAACTCTGTGGCACACTCTGAGGCTATCCTGAAATTAGCTCCGGGTGTCTCAGTGAAGCTGAGCCCAGAGCTATCTTAGTGCAGGAGAAGGGGTATTGTTGATGTGCGAATCCAACCTAGCAGTGCCTGATCTGGAATAAAACTAAGTTTATCAAGAAAAAGAGACAGAAACAAATTGTTAAGAATGCATACTAAAGTAAGAATCACAGAGGAAACTCTGCCATTAAAGAAATATATAGACTGACCTTCTGACCTTCCTCCTTAAGAGAGAAACATAAAAAGACACTGTGTTCAACCAGAAGTTTTCTGCTCTTTTACAGAAATCGTTTGCACCAGTAGCTGCTATTGTCTGGAATGTGCAATCTCAAAATGTTGCTCATTTCAAAAAGATCATTTTTAGTAATATTTTATTTTTTTCCTTCTCGCTCATAGAAAACCTCAATTACTGTATTAATCAGCATTTCTCAGGCAGCTCTCTCTGCAGCAGCTTTCAGCCTGGCAACAAATCATGAATGGCCCTAACAGCTCTGATCTCAGAAATCCCCATCCATTTCCTTTGATGCTATCACCACTTCAGCTCAACAACAAGCCTGTGCAACTCAGCCTCAGCTGCCCCTGCTGCTGTTCTCCCTGCGCCTGCTGTAATTGTAAGGGGAAGAAGGAGGGAAGGGAGCTGACTCTAATAGATGAAATTTATTTAAAAAGTTGGAGGGGAGATAAAATGCACACAAGAGATTAAAGGAGAGTCTCATTTTCACATCCTCCCCTTCCCCAAACAAGGTCAGTGGCAGATTGACCACATCAAGAGTAACTACCAGACCCACCCCCATTTCCCACTTCCTGCATGTAGGCATCTTGCGCTGGTAAACATTTGGGGACCAGTTGTGGTCATTATTGGAGAAGGTACTTGATGTAGTTGCACAACTGCACATCTTTTAAAAGCCAACTGAGAAATCAAACTCTAAGAAGAACTTGCTTTCAAGTTCTGATATGCACTCATGTTTTGGAGCCACATTTTTGAAAACATGGTTGCTGCCAGATTCAAGGGAAAGAGAGAGACCCAGCACACTTTAGTGACTGTGCAACAGGAAAGTTACACTTTATTGTAAAAGAGAAGCTGTCTTCTCTTCAGACTGGCCTGACCTATGCAAACCCTGCCTATGGGCTTCAGATATGATCTCAGAGGTTTTGTATGCCCTAGACAACTTCAGCTGGTATTGCCTACAAGGAGAGAAATTAAAATTGCACTTGAATCTACAAGAAGCTTTTTGCAAGGGCATTTGAGGTGGTGTGTGCTATAGCCAGGAGGCTTTTGAATTAACACATGCAGCTTTCAGGGACTGCCTTTAATTACAGAGCACCCTGGTCATTGCCTCGTAGCACTTCCAAATGCCAAACGTTTATTTTTGTCTGGGCTGTGCAATACCAAGAGCAGATCTTTTGGCTGCACTCTCAGCTACTGCCTAGTGCAAGCCTTAACATCACTTTTGGTTTCTGTTGTTTTATCCTCTCAAGAAATTTTCCTTAAAAAGAGAAAAAAAGGAGTCAAACTAAACTACCATATCCCTTTTTGTTTCCCACTAGGCCTTATTAAAATACTGCTCAGATGATGTATGAACAAGCCAAAACAATTCTCCTCCAATGGAATAAAAACATTCTCACAGCACACAGAGGAGAGAATTAAGCTGCAGCCTTTTCCTTTTGTTGAGGCTTCAGTTTGAGAAGGAGCTGAAGCTGTCTGGGCCTACTATCAGGAGGGCAAGAAGGTTTTGTGAGACCACAGATACTCCTTTCTTGGTACCATCAGCCTTCCCATCAGACTTCTGAGCAACAGTGGTCTTGGGAAAGGTAGGGATGATAGTCAAGAGATCTATAAGAGCCTATATAAGAACACTTTTATTGTCTTTGCATGTATCTACCAACACAGGTTTATACTGGACAAAATCTGAGTACAAATTCTACCTTTCACATCTGAGCCTTGGAGTTTTGAATATTCTGTCTGTTGTAGCTGAATCTGAGGGAAAATTAATGACAACTGGCCAACCCATTCCAACTACTTTAACTACTTTCCAACCTTACTGGTGACAAGAGGACAGAAAAAAGAGTGTGCTTTGGAAAATTTTCATTTAAAATAGGCTGACTTCCAGACTGCCATGGAGGAGGGATGAGATGGCATGCATATATTAGAAGGCTCACTCTTGTGAATACTTCAGACATTAGCCTCATAGCAAGCTCGCAACAAGCTGAAATAATGAAGTCACCTCAGAATTAATTGTATTATTTCAACTTTCATGTCTCTTCCCAACTTGGCAGTCATGACACTTTTTGGAGTATTCTCTTCTCAACCTGCCTGGTAAACACAGTGATTTGAACAATGATGAAACTTCAGACTGTGCTCCTGCACAGTTCAATTTTCATGTCAGACACTCTCCGGGCTGCCCAATCTCCTGGAGCTGATGAGCACAGCGGAAGGAGGGCAAGATCCATGGGTGGAACCACGCCACTTTTCTGACAAAGAGCTGGCCACAGAGTGCATTTCAAAACAGATTAACAAAAACAACAGCTACACACCATGACAAAGTGCATGTGGTGGAAATGAAAATGTTTACCCACAGATTATCACACATCCAGCAGTGTGACTACCGTGCATTGAGGACCAAAAGACTCAAAATAGTGACTGTATGTTTAGAGTTGATTAGGGAATCTGGAAGGGTTGGTCTGTAGTACCACTTTTTAAGCTTCTAAGAGTACAGTTGTCATTTCTCCACCTCTCCTACCCCAGGGTGGTGAAATAACAGTCTTTTCATACCTGTGTGTTGGCTGGGGGAGGGAAAAATTCCTCTGCTATTAAACACAACTTCTCATTAAATAGTTGACACCTTATCCTTCTTTAAATGTTGTAATGTTTACTTTGCAAAACCCAGGAAAGCTTTTAAAATAAAGATAGCAGAGAGATTCTTAAGCCGGGTGTCCTTGCTTATCTGCTCTTTATCAACCATCTATTGTTTCTAGAGGAGCTCGTTGGGGAAGGTGGAGCAAAGGGGGTTAATGTTCAATAGGTATCTATCGGTTCCCCTGAAGGAATAGTGCTGCTGACAGAAGAGCAACACTGGGCTCTCAGCTACTTCCTGCAAATGTGACAAACCAGAGAGGGGGGAAAAACCCAAAACAACTGAGGGCTGCAGCCACTTCTTCTCTTTTTTTTAAATTTTTTTTCCCTCCCTCTCCCAAAACAACTAGTTTTAAGAAATACATTTTCCTTAGGAGAGATAATCCCACAATAGAGAGTCCATTAGAGGTATTAAAGCATTGGCAGTGCCTGATCTACAAGAAGGGCTCTGTCCTGACAATAGACAATTAAAGCTGATAAATCTGCACTACTTGTTGCCGTTCTAATTCCTCGTAATTGTATGCTACTTGTCCCTGCCTCCTGCGTCCAGGGATGAAGCATGCTTCTTTAATCTCCAGAGTACCTGACCTAGTTCCTATGTGGTCTTTTCAGGACCTGTTTTCTTCCCATCTGGACTTCTTCCCTCCTACTCTCCTTTCCTGCTTCTCTGCCCTAAGCATTAAGAAGAGGTTACGGTAGAGGGCACAGAAAACACCAGAGCACAGCACCCGGATCAATAATTCTGGAGCCCCAGACAATGCACTAATCTGCAATAACAGCTAATCATGGTCAATTTGGCACACCAGTGATTAAACTGTACTTTTCATTAGGCTCAACAAGTAGAGCAGACGCACACTGACAATTCAAATTGCCCTATCAGTAAGAGCTGCCAAACTCATGTGCACTTCTGCATTTGTAGCTGCTGCATCACTAGACTTGCCAGACTAGGTGCTTTGTGGGGGCTTACCTGTTTTCTTTTGGTATTTTGTGAACTGAGACTCTTAGCTGTGTTTTCTATAAAAAAGCCAGTCCTTTCCTCATTCCACTGCCACAAGTTCTCTTACTTAAAGGGCTCAGTGGGTGAAATTGTGATATGCAGGATGCTGAAAAATGATCATTACAATTGCATGTTCCCTCCTGGTCCTAAGAATTCTTGGGTTTATTTTGTCTCAAAGATATTTGGTGATTTTGTCACATTTCTTTTTTTTTTTTTTTCCGTTGAATAAATCTTGGAAGCCTGCTGGCGACAGAGCAGAGGCATGAAGATGCATCACAGGATTTAAAAGATTGAAAGCAAGTGAAAATTACTTTGGATCTATTTATTTTTCAAACCAAACTGTTCAGCCAACCTCACAGAGTATTTGGAGACTCAAGAAGGGTTTGGATTTTTTTTTTCACCCCTGCACTTATGAACTAGCCACTACTGTACCCACCTTAGAAATCAACGCAGTTATTATCCTTTACATGTCATTTTGAAAGTGACCTTCCTGTCACCCTCATAGAACAACTTCTTGTGACAACAGTTTATTCTGGTTGCAGTCACACCTAACGGACCCATTTTGCAAACTGCCCTGAAAGTCTCACCCGAGAGTTTACCACAATCTTTCTCTAAAGCACAGCACCAAATTCCAGGACTCCTAGAGACCAACCCCACACACTCAGAGGTCTCCTTCTGTTTAACTTTAGCTTATCATCCTTGTAGTAACTTGAATAAGTGTTAAAACTGCACTTCAAGTTGCTCTTAAAAAAAAAAAAAAGGAGCTTGGAAGATGTCAAACGAAAGCAGGAAACGTCTATTCTACTATTAATATTAATGAATCCCTAATGCATTTGCAACCCACTTGAGGTTAAGTCAGTAGAGTTCTTCTTCTGACAGCTATTCCTCATCAAGCTACCACTGCTGAAGATGTTGATGCTTTCCCTTTTGCTCTGTAATCTCTAAACCAAGTTTAAATCACACCAGAGCCTACCACAAAATAATGTATTTTATCCTAAGTGAACACAAAGCCCTGGAGACAGCGGTTTAAAACAGCACACATGTCCACTCAATTTATCATTTTAAGATAGGAAGCTGCCGCAACAAACAAAACACCTCCTTGAAAGTGGGACAGCAGCAGATTGCGGTGCAGAAAGCTCCGGGATCTTTTGTTTTCCTGGAGAGCAACAACACGGCTTTGCAGAGAAAGACAACAGCCTCCCCTTGCTGAAATCTAAATCAGTTAATATAGAAAAGCCCGCCAACTGCTAGTTAGATGGTAGCAAAATTTTGCAGATAATTCACTTTTCACGATAAAGCAGGAACAAGCAGGCATGCAGCACCCAGCAGGGGCTCAACTGATAAAACGTTGTCAAACTCAAACCATTTGTCAATTGGGAGGGAAGAGAGCAAGCTGAAAGATGGATTCAGGAAGTAGATTTATCTAGTGCGACACATTAACTAGTATAAATACTAAGGAAAAAGTAAACACATTTACTCAGCAGTATCTCTAGCCAGCAAAGAAAAGGCTTCTGAGCCTCAGACTCATGCTGGCCATCTAACCACTCAGCTGTCAGCTACAGCAGCAGTAGCATTTTTCTTCTTGTGCAGGATTGCAATGACATTTAATTCACGGCACTAAAAGGTTTTATTAAAAGTGTACATTATAATTAAGCAAAACAAAAGCGTGACTCGTGTGCTGTTCTAGTCTCCTCCCTCCACCCAGTAGCCAAACCAATAAAACCACCTTGGCAGCAAACAAGTCAGGTAACATACCCCGGAGAAGAGCACAGATTTGTTATAGAATCATTCACTTGGCGTCTGGCTTGTTCAAAACTGCCTTATCAGAAACTTCTGTGCCGGAGGCTCCCGAGGCAATGGAGGGGGCTGACAATGCAGGTCAGGCACAGTAATTCGCCAACAGCGTAATGTGGGGCACATAAACAAACTGGAATAATGCAGGGCAGAAGGGCTCTTTGGATGTATGCTTTCCATTGGAAAGTATAAACAAATAACACAGTCTGTGCACGGCACATCTTGCTACAATCACTGAGAAGAAGGAAAACATTTCAAAGGGCTTTAGGATACCAACCCACAGCTACGTGGCAACCTGCAATATCAAAGAATAGTGCAGCGTATCAGCAAACCATTTCAACACTCAATCTAATGCAAACCTCAAAGATTAACAGCAAAGTAAGTCATCTGCATCTCCCTCCCCTTCCCCGCCTTAAACCTTCAAAAAAAAAAAAAAAAAACAAAAAAACGGGTTAGTTAATAAAGAAAACTACAGCACAGTTCTTTGTTCAGCTGTACCTTTATGTGTCCACACAGCACAGGTTCCCCACCTCCAGCTTATGCATCTCAGGATTTTAGTCCATATGGAAAGTCTGTCATTCGCTCTCACACTTACACACACACACGCATGCTCACGCACTCCACACCACACCCGCACTCTTGCTCCCCAACACACACTGCCTGGAACTGCTCCGAGGATTTTAGAATTTCCTCTTGCTAGCAGATTCCTCCCTCCCCTCACATCCACTCCACCCCGTTCTGTAATTAGGCTTAACAAGAACAATTAACAAAACAAACTCCTCTCCGCCTGGTGGCCTGATAATTCTGATTGTCATAATGTATTAAGATGCCAGTTTAAAATAAAGGTAAATTACAGCATTGCACAAGGGTCATTTTGCACCTATTTCTACTGCTTTTATCATAGGGATAATGAACATTCAGCCACGCCTTTAATTTAAAACATAAACCACCAAAACTCACATCTGAACAGCAGAACTCAAAATTAATGCTTTTGAACCAACAAGACTATTTTGATTTTTTCCCTAGTTTGCTAGTGGGCCGCTCCCTTCTCCTTTGCACAGCAAACTCCTTAGAAAGATTTTTCTCTATGGAGCTACTTTGTGATCCTAAACATTCAAGGTGTAAAATCAAGTTTTAATGCATCTTCTGGCTTTACAGTTGTCCATGAATAAACGGATAATTGTTCCTTTGGCCCTGCCTGGTGTCTAATGGCATGATAGAGGAGACCAAAGCCTCAACATTTTTCTGATGGTTTCTCTGTCCATTTTTAAATCCCTTTCCTTCAGCAAGCAAATCACATAACTTTAGTGTCAGAATCATAACAAGACCCAATTGAGACTAACTGATTTCAGGTGGTCAGTGGAGAAACTTTGATGTTCTTTGATTTCAGTGAGCTATGGGTACAACACGCAGAGAAAATTTACAGGCAGCCTGAATTCAGTTAGAAAACATATCTAGTTCTTGTTCTGCTTATACACTCTGAATTTGTAATGAAAACTATCAGCATGAAATGAGTAAACATTAAAATCATAAGCACACAGAAGACCTGAAAATAAAACCGGTTTGATATGTGACAGCGATTTGGGTTCATGTGAACTGAAAAAATCATTCTGTTCCCTCAGTTACGTACAGACTGATTCACAATACCATCTGCCAACTAACCACAAACTATTTTTTTTAAAAAGACAAAGAAAGAAAAAAGAAGGCTGGTGTCGCTAGTATATTGTTGGAATCGTGCAGTTTCTGATAAGCTAGTTGTGTTTTCCCAAGTCAGTGATTTCATCTCTGCTGGGTGTCAACATTTACACAAGAATAATTTGGGGGGTCAGAAAGACATCAGCAAATGAGATTTCAAAAGGTTTCATAACAGCACAGATTGCTCAAACCCAGGGAATGGAGGGTTTCAGAAGTTCACTCTTCTGCTTCTTCATTCCTCCTTCCCTGAAGCTGAGTCAAAGTTCTGTAAAAACCTACAGCCAACCATCAGATTTGCAAGACAACAGACTCACATAAAAAACCCCAAGCTTTACAGTGAGACAAACACTCCAAAATGTCAGTAAATGGGAGACCTATTATGGTGCAAACTCAGGCATTCTTTCAATTGGTAGGAGATGCCAGGAGATCTAAGATTGTGTACAGAAACTCAGTTCTGCAGTCTTGGCATAGGACACACCATCTTTTTCTCCACCTCATTCGGTGTTTAGAAAGAAGAGTGCTGACTAGAAGAGCTGTTTTTCCAGAATTTTTTCTCTCTCCTTTCTCCTATAAAGGCCTAGTGCCTTACTTTAACCACAGACCATTCAAATGAAGACAACCAATTTTGTCTTGTATTTTTCCACTTTGCTCATCAGAACAGCAGCACTTCAACGCTTCGCAAACATCAAATAATGACTAATCTGATTTTCACAATGCCTCCCCCATATGTTGATGAAGGTATTATTGCTATTCTCTCTCTGCAGAAGGGGTATGGAGACACAATGATGTTAACATCAAAAGCATACATTACTTTTGGGATGCAGAGCAGCCGATTTACTCAGCCCAGTGTGTTATTTTATATGTTCAAAGCATTTCTCTTCCTGGCATCTGTGACAGCTCTGTGTTTTTCAGGGCTTCATATTAGGCACCCAGGAAGATGTCAAAATTATTGCACACCCGAAAAAGGCTTTGTTGAGGTGAACTGGCCCAAATCTTCTTCCGAATCACAGGTAGGAATAATACATAGTTCTTCAGAGCAGAGCTCACCTGCTCTGAGGACAGCAGAACTTCTTCCTACCATGGCCATCTTACTTCCTTATGCAGCAGCAAATGAGATGGCGGGAAGAGGTGTCTTAAAGATAACATTTTATTACACCACCCCAATTCATCTCCCCTAGCAAGCTTGTCTTATGCCTAAATGAGGCACGTAGCCAGCTAACAGTAATTAAATGAGTAATTAAAGACTGTATCATAATGCATAAGAGGATCAAATTGGAGTTAGGCAAACAACCTGAGACTCTGAAGAACTTGAATTTGCAATTTTAGTAATGTTTTTCTACAGTTTTTATGCTGATTTTTGAAACTGCAAATAGAAAAAGCAGAGATCCCATGACCTGGCACTACTCTCATGCCTAGACAGATCAAGAACAAAGCTGAGGTATTCTGATCTGCCACAGGCAGACCTCTGTAGGGACACTGGCAGACCTGGCTCAGAGCAACCATAACGTTGTTTTTGGCAAGGTCGGCACAAATGTTGTAAGGGATAGGACACTTCTGTTGATGTGTTTCATCAGGTGATTAGGCTGGCAGCAGAGGATTGACTCCTTTCAGGCATCTTGATTTCATGCCAGGTGTGGTGTGGAGTTTGTTCTTCCTCTTCCAGTGCTCGACTCAGACTTCTGATTGGTTTCCTTGCCCAGCAAATCCTCAGCTTGTTCCTCCTGACCCCTCTTGTAGTTTCCCTTTCCAGTCACTCACATCTACCACTGCCACACCCAGGCTCCTATGCGCCATGTTTTCTCATCAAGCCAGTTTCAGTCCCTCCTGGTTCCTCATCTGCACTGCACTTGATTCCTGTCCCACTTTAGGCAAACATAACATGCTCTCCATCCCCATGTGCCCCTGCTGCCCTGCTGCCCAGCAGGCCTGGCCTCCCCAGCCTCCTCATCAATGTGGTGCAGTCAAGTCTTCAGGCATCTCCTGGTGCTCCTGTGCAGGCACGTAGCCCTGAGCTCAGTTCACACCATGTTGAGCAGACATGGTGTCAGGCCAACTGGAACTCCTGTGACTATGTTAGTATGGCACTGAGCCCGAGCTAATAAGCCCTGGTGAGAAGCCGGATATATTAGCTTGGGCTTAGCACTGTGCTAATGCAGCCAGGCAGCTTTTGGATCAGAGCTGGCTTACATCCCGCCCGCTTTTAACACCGAGCTTGCTCGTCTTCGTCTACAATAACCCATAAAGATAAATCCCCTGGTCTTGTACTAACCTTACTCTCAGTTTTCCTCTTCCCTGACACTGCTGATCTCCAGGCATAGTCTCTTCTCCTTCATAATCCCCTCCAGGTTCAGCTCTCATCCATAGGCTTTTAAAAACAGTTCCTTCTGATCAGTCTCTGGCCTCGGGATGGTTTGCAATGAGCACGTGCTGAACACGCACTCCACTGCTCTCAGTTCCAGTGTTCCATTCTAGACCCAAGAGTGTTTGCCCACTGAAGGGAGCCATGATGCCCTTCTGCAGCTCCTGGGAGGGCTGCTCCGCCAATCCTCTAGACTGGCTTCTAGCTCAAAAGCAATTCTCCTGGGTGTGGGAGTCAGAGATAGAGGTGGGGACATTACCAGAGTGTGTTCTGCTCTTGCTCTGACAGAGACCCAATGCAAATGAAGCACATGTGGAGATCCAAGAACTGGGAAGTGCTCCTGACAGAGGGGATGGCATTTGAGCATCCCAGACAATGACAGTCACCACCCTCCCCTGCCACATACGCTGCCCTTCCCCAAGCCACTGAACCTGTCATTCAAACTTTGCTCCAAAAAATGGGGGCTGTCATGGTGGGGATTACTTTTCAACAGAAAAGTCATCACACTCCTAGTGTTAGCAATACAATTTTTGTCATAGCCAAATTCTTGGAAATGACAGAACATATTTTGGGGGGAAATGCATCCATAGGAGAATAAAATGCAAGAAACACCTGAGGCACACATTAAGAGTTTGGTAGATTTATGAGAACCTTAAAGTGAGATCTCCTAATGCAAATTGTCTGTCTGTCTTAGCAATAGGTGATGCTAGCAGGGTACTAGATATAGTTCCCTGAGATTTATTTTAGGGGCATGTTATTGAAAACTCTCCCTTGTATGAGAATGAGAATATTTCCATCAGACACAAGCCGCATATACAGCACGTGCATAGATTTAAGCCCTTTTCCCTTGGTCTACTGTTCCTCTTTCAGTGACCCAGGCCAATGCACTAGAATTTTATTACTTATACAACATGGCAAGGTTTGATAGAGATATAGAGGATGCCCCTATTCCAGTAAGTTTATACAATTTTCTCCTTTTCTTATACTAAATCTTAATGGGAAGTGCAAATAATGGAATGCTGAAACTCCTAATTTTCATCACTGTTAAGATTAGAAAAGTAAACAAGTGACTATGTAATTGCAGTAGCTTGATGTAATAAAACCAGATCCTTAAATGACTAATCTCATCACCAAAAATAATAATAATAGAAAATCTTTTTGAAAGAATAAATTTTCACGAGTCTGTCTCAGCAGATCCCTCTCATTTAAAACTATTAGCACTACGTGCACACAAATCAGGCAACGGGGAGTAAGGGAAGCTTGCAATCAGACCTAATGTCTTCCCTTCCTCTCAGCCCCCAGTACAGGACAGCCACTTCCTTTCTACAAACGCTTTGCTCAGATCTGTACGCAAGACAGGCCACATCTTCCGGGGAGGCTCAAAGTCTTTGCAGACACACAGTTGCCTTCAAAGCATCACTGGAAATCTGTGTGGGAAGACTCTAAAATATTAAAACCATCCTATACTCTTTTCTTCTAAGCCAACAACAAACCGCCTCTAAACTTATCTATCACTTCTCCGCTCAGTTTATTCTGGGCTGCAGAATAAGCTTTCTGACTACTGAAAAAGATATACAAATGCATAAGCTGCACCACATGTGCAAAGGAAAACAAATAGAGAAAATATGTATGTCCCTTTCAGGAAGACAGTTCTTTTCCAGAACATTAAAATTATGCACAAGCGTTTCCCCTATTACAAGAAGCAGGCAAAAAGAAAGCTGGTGTGAAAAAAATGCATTTCCAAATGCAGTTTATCTGTCCTAAATCCAAACTGACTTACCTTTTAGATCAACACTTCATTGCCATCTCGCCTGATTTTCTTCTTCCACAAGTGAACACTTGCCCTCTAGCAGATTCAAAAGTCATTTAAGCCATTGTCTTCAGTTTTAAGAAATCCCCATCTGAAAGTTTGCTACGGCACTTGTAACCACAGCCCGGCAGCAACAGGACGCGATGCTGCTCCTCCTCGCGCAGTGCTCGGGCAGTCAGCCCGTGCTTACCAACTACAGACCAGAGATTGTCATGTTTTCTGTTTCCCCATTTCTACCCTGAGAGCCGGCCTGTGCAGCAGGATGACTTTCAGAGACGCATCCTTCATACCCTCTCCTTGCTGCCAGATGTCCTCTGCAGCCAGTTCATTGCTTTCATTTTGTATTTCACAACAGCTTAGAAATTTTAATAAAAATTCCCAAGCTCCTACTCCTGAAAAAAAAAAGTTATTATTCTTACAGAAGGTGGAGAGGCCAAAAGAGCTGATCTCAGTTAAATCTTCTGAATTTCTCTAATTTGACATTTCTTTCTGACTGTCAAATCCAGGCTGCTGACAGTCCTTTATATATTTATCCCTTTGAAATATGGTCAAGCTGACAAGGTGTGGGGCAGTACAATAGTGATGCTGTTCCCTGAAATATCTGGCACATTTGCACTGTGCTATCACAACTCACTGTGCAGAAAGAAGAGGGCACTAACACATCCTCAGAGGCTCCTGATCAGTTTCTGTGGATGAATGCTCTCACCCCACAGATAATGATGATGATGAATCAATTGGTTTAAATCTGGCAAGGAAGTAAAGACAAACAGGTGCCAGAAATTCAGTGTACATACTGGTTACTGAAAACAGGCAAGGCACAGGGAAATATTTTTTCTGATTAATTTACATAAAAATAAATTTGACTTTTGTAGAGTTTATGTGATTTTGCAAATCACCACATTGAAGACATGTAAACAAAGTCCATCTGCATGTTTATAAACATGTACAAGTGTTTAAGGGACGCAATATGTTAAAAAAAAAGTCAACAATAATGGTTAGTCTATGCTTCCAATTATATTCTTTCTTCAATTAGTCTTGAAGAAACTAACACCTCTATTAATCATTTCAATTAACTCCACGCACCACATGACATCCGCACCAGCAGCCCATATGTTGCGTTCCAATCACCCAAATATTAAAGCCTTTTTAATTGATTGATCTAAAGAACATTCAACAGGCTCAAGGTGGCAGCCAGCCAGGAAATCCCAAAAGAAGATGACAAAAAGGTGGGGGTGCTAAACCAGCTTCCCAATTTGTTTTTCCTCTTCCTCCAGGGTTCACTAAGTTAATCCAATCACAGCCCATAAAGCCCCTTTTTAATAAAATAAATAAATAGATAAGAGAACACACATGTTGGCTTTCCCCCAGAGAAGCCCCCTCCGCTAAAGCTGGAGAGCCATCCTGTTAAGAAAGTGCCGCATAGGAGGGTGCATTTTTTATCCAGCAGAAATATTTAGCTTGGCCGCCCGCCAGGGAATGCTGAAAGAATAGACTGAATTAGGGGATTTACCTTCCACGTGTTTGGCACGCGTCATTAGAGGCTCTGAAGAGCTTGACTCTTTCGCTCTCTCACTCTCTGTTTTTACTCCCCCCCACCAGAGCTTTGATGCAGAGAATAAAGTATGAGCTATAAGAGCGGCTGATGTGTTGCAGTTCCAAATGTTGGCACGGTGGCTTTTGTGCTGTCGAAGAAAACCGGTGCCCAGTTTCTGAAGGTTTTCTTTTTTTTTTTTTTTAATTCCAGTCAGGTATGGGGTGATACATTTTAAAAGCATTTACTTTAACACGGAAAAAAAGAAAATGCTATTTTTCTTTCTCTATTTTCTTAACAACAACAAAAAGTTTCTGAAGTTTTCTGTAGACAGATTTAAGCTTGGAGAAAGTGGCTTAAAAATAAATTCCATAAGTGAAACTCCAACCACAGAGCATTTTGGAAACTCATTTGAAAGGTTACTTTTGTAACAATAACCCATTAATTGCTCCGTCATTTGACTTTTATATTCTGTCATGTAGACTTAGGTTATTTTAAAAAACATTTCTTTACCTAAGTACTTTGGTCTTGCAAAAACCTATTAAGATCTATAACCAGAACATGTTAGTAGAGGTGATTAGTCCATACCTCAAGTAACTTGAGCACCTTCTCAGAATTTCTGATTTGTGAAAGGAGAGGCTATGTTTAAGTTAGCTTCTGCCACCTTAACTTAGAGCAAGGAAAAAGGAAAAAGAAAAGGAAAAAACCCCACAGTTTCCAGATTAATAAAAGCATGGAGGTCCTTAAACCAACAGTAAATGCAAATGTTTGTGTCTGGCACATGTGCCAACCCTGTTTACTGGGCAGAGTCTGGCAGATGTACTTGCAGTGCCACTAACACCCATTCATCAAGCTGGTGTGAGCACTGGAAGAGCCCTGCTGCAGCTGCCTCTGCTGTACTGTCTCATCACAGTATCAGATAAATATAGACCTTATTCACTCACAGTTTTTATTGCTACTGATTAAAACAAATCAGTTTAGAAGCTACTTGCTGACATGCTTACTCAAAGCAAGACTCAAGCAGAGTTTCCGAACTACAGTACTGGCTGTATCTTTATCCTATCTTCACTTGCAAAAAAATCTGGGTCTGACTTCGGTTCAGCTAATTCATGCCACCAGATGACAGATCACATGTGAATTTTCATCTCTCTTTCAGTAAAACTAGTTCATTGGGCCTTGTGTATCAGGAGATCCTGCGGGCTGCAGAAAAGCAACTTAAGGGATGGATACTAGCCCTCAGATGAAAATACAAGATATATTAATGTCATAAGATATATGTTAATTCCAACATCAGAAGGGTGCTGAGGACCATCTCCTTGCTGAACCTAAAACTCCTCAGTTGTAGGGACCTCCTCTTAGTTTAAGGGCAGACCTATAGTTTATCACTTCTTAAGTAAATCATTCATAATTCATAGTCAGGTTGAAAACCACACAAATAATAAGCTCTCAGTATTACTCAGCGGAAAGTGAGAACTGGAGTTTTCCACCTAAACCCGTAAAGGCTGACAAGTTCAGACATGGCTTTGTGAGCTCCTTCCTGGACCCCACGTTTTTAATTCAATTTAAAGAAAGCTAGGCAGCCACTTCCCCCCTGTCTTTGAAGTAAAGATGTTAACATCCGTGCTAATAATACAAACTACCCCTTCTTTTATCAAAGGCTTCAGCAATTGCAAAGGCTTTCTTTTCATCACAAAGAAAAACTGCAAAGTAAAGCTGCCTGGTTCTGCTACTAACAGGGCAGGTTTGGCTCTGTACACTGCACAGATGCCAGCCAGTGCCCAAAGCACTGCTTTATAAATTCATAGAACTGTTTCAGTTACATAAGACCCTTAAGATTACATAGACCTTAAAGATCATTCCAACCATGAGTCCAGCACTGCCAAGTTCACTGCTAAGCCATGTTTCTAAGTGCCACAGCTACATGGCTTTTAAGTACCTCCTCCTAGGATGTTCGCTCCGCCACTTCTCTGGGCAGCCTGTTTCACTGCTTGACAACCCTTTCAGTGAAGAATTTTTCCTAATATATCCAATCAGAACTGCCCTTTATGCCAGAGGCTGTTTCCACTTGTCATAGAGAAAAAGTCCTCACTGAGCCTCATTTTCTTCAGGCTAAACCACTCCAGCTCCATCAGCTGCTCCTCATAAGACTTTTTCTCCAGATCCTTCACCAGGTTTGTTGCCTTTCTCTGGACTCACTCTGGCACCTCAGTGTCTTTCTTGTAGTGAGGGAACCAGAGCTGGACACAGTGTTTGAGGTACAACCTCACCAGTGCTTAGTACAGGGTCCTGGTCACTAGCCAGGTCCTGCTGGCCACACTGTTGCTGATCCAAGCCGGGATGCCACTGGGTTTCTTGGCCCCCTGGCTCATGTTCATCTACTGTCGACTGGCAACCTCAGGTCCTTTTCTGCTGGGCAGCTTCCCAGACACTCTTCCCCCAGCCTGTAGTGCTACATGAGGTTCTTGTGAATCAACTGCAGCAGCCAGCATTTCACCTTGTTGGACCTCAAACAATTTGCCTTAGCCCATTGATCCAGACTATCCTGTCCAGATCTCCCTGTAGAGTGTTCCTACCCTCCAGAAGATCTGCACTCCTGCCCAACTTGGCAATCTGTGAACTGACTGAGGGTGAACGTTAACCCCTTGTCCGGGTAGTTGATTAAACAAATGTGGCCCCAGTACTGAACTCTGGGGAACACCACTGGTGACCAGCTGGATGTCACCCCATTCACTACCATTCTCTGGGCCTGGCCATCCAGACAGAGTTTTACCCAGTGAGGAGTGCCCCTGTCCAAGCCATAAACCGCCAGGAGATTGCTGTGGGAGACAGTATCAATGGCTTTACTGAAGTCCAGGGAAACAACATCCACAGCCTTTTCCTCATCCCTTAAGCAGGTAATCTGGTCATAAGGAGACCAGGTTAGTCAAACAGCACCTGCCATTCATAAATCCACACAGGCTGAGCCTGATCTCTGGTTCTCTTTTATGTATCAAGATGATCTGATCCAAAACCTTTATGTTTCCAGTGGAGTGTGTTTGCTGCTAACTGAATCTCCAGGTGACTGGCCATGCAGAATTTGAGTACTGTACACTTGTACCATTAGGAACTGCAAAATATAATTTCCCATCAGTTGTTTCCATCTTATCAGAAAACAGAGCATGTACTCTGGACTGACAGTCCTAAATGGGAAAATTCCTCTGTGGAAAGACTGCAAGTTTAATAAAAGGTGAATGAGCCACTGAGAGTAGCTCAGTTGATTAGAGCATGGTGCTAACAATGCCAAGGATATGGGTTTGATCCCTATATAGGCCAGTCACTGAAGAGATGATCCTTGTGGCTCCCTTCCAATTCAGAATATTCTGTGAATTAAGATGTGTATGCTTCAGGCTCGAATTCCATGACAAAAGTTCCACAGGTCAGCATGTGCTTTTCAGTAAGGGAAGGCTTCCCTGTAAGGTAAGGCAGGCAGTTTTCCCCACACCGCTGCCACAGAGCTGCCTTCCTGTAAAACATCCCCTGACACAAAAGGTGCATTTCTGCAGCTCTGACCCCGATCATGTATGATCCCAGGGACATGTGGGTTTCCGTGACTGTAACTGGAAAATGCCTGCCTGCTTTACCCCTTTAGTGAGTACAGTGAGACCAAGCGTACTTTAATGTTGTGAAACTTAGGTATTTTGAAACTTAGGTCAAATAACAGAGAACATTGGCCTGACAATATCAGTTCCATGGCAAATTGCTTGATGTATTTGCCACCATTAAAACAAACTTGTGTTTAAACACAGTCTGCTTATCATATTTACAGAATAAAAAGATGACCTTTAAAGTGAAATAAAAGAGCTCCTTTTTCCTCCCCACATCTCCTCCCTCTGTGTTTTTAATTAAAACCATGAACCAACACATGTATCCATCCTTCCTTCTGTAATAGCTTGGGATTCCACTCTCAAATACTATACAGATAAAACGAACATTTATGTGTTAGCGATTTGCAGTGCAGTAAATTCTCCTTTCCAAACCTGCCGTCTTCATTAAAATCTTATTTGCTTTGTAATCTCCTTTGATCGCTAAAGTTATAAGAAGCCCCCTCCTCTCCTTTTGATACTATCAGTGTAGCTTTTGACCAGAGAGCGTGATGAATTAAATGTATGACAGATATGACAGGTGAGGAGTGCTTGGAGAGGGCTTAAACAGCAGGGATAAGACAAAGCCCCCATTTAAGAACAAAACCCCTGCCCGATGGCTAGCCCGTTAATGACCAACCACTCTATTTGTCCTGGTGGATGAGGAGCAAGCTGATACTACAGACAAAGCTTTGTTAGCCATGGGGCTGTTCTTCAATCAGGCCACACAACCAACTAATTGAAATGCCCAGTTTTTCCCCCTCAGGATTTGATATACAAGCCAGGGGGTTTGTAGGTGTACTCTTTTGTTTTTCTTTTTTTCCCCTTGTAATGTATTAATTCAGCCACCACAAGTTTACAGCTGGACTAAGTGGAATTACACCATATAAACCTAAAAATCTATCTGCAGGGATCCAGCTAAGCCCTGGAGAGAGACAAGTCCAGCAATATAAATCTAAGGAAATTTGGAAGTCAATCCATTAGGATTACCAAGCCTTTGATTTTGGAAGTCACAGGCTCAAAATATGGAAGTGATGAACTCTATCTTCCTTCATTTTAGCCTCTTTTCAGAGGACTTATTGACCCCATTTTTTTTTCCTGTTATTGATAAATGTGAATGGAAATATATTGGGTTTCCACTATATTTTAAATGAAGGAAAGCATGAAAATATCTGCCTTCTTGAACTTGTGAGTAACATATCCTCCAAAATTTCGTATGTATTTTCTACATATTTAAAACTGCCACAAGCAAAGTCACAACTCTTCTCATCAGCTAAAGGCCCCTGTCCCCCTCTTTAAGGTTCAGGTTAACTTCCAGCGTGGCGTGCTGCACCTAAACGTGGAGCTTCAGGCCCCAGTAAAAAAGTGGATCTTCAGGCATGGGTAACTGTAAACCACTGGCTGCTTCCCAGAGGTGAAGAAATCTCTGTGCCCCCTGCAGACCAGGATTATATTCTCAATGGGCAGTCTCTTGTTTTAACCCACCAATCTGCGGTTAGCAGAAGGCCAGTAGTTTCCAGGGGTAGGTGTCAATGCAATATTCACTGTTAAACCCAAATGGTAAAGAAAACTTAGACTACAGGGATGTAGAAATTATCTGGGTATAACAGAAAACACTACCTGAAGCAAGAATTTTCACTTTCAGAAGAAATTAATTTTTTATCTCTTTGCTCCTTCCTGTCCTGCCTCACAGTGTGCTGTGGCTGAATCATTTGTGCTGGTATCAGGAAACTTGGGTTCTGTTCTTAGCTCTTCCACAGGTCTAGTATGTGGCTTCTGGCAAACCTCATACCCTTTCTGTGCCTCAGTTTCCCTATATAAAAATGCAAATATTCCTAACTATTTCAGAAAAAGTGTGGTCCAGTGGTTTAAACCATCGAATCAAGATGTCTGAATTCTCAAACTGAATATGGTATCAATTTCTGCAGTCTTTGAAGCAACTACCCGTACTGACCCAAGGGGTCAGCTTCCCCTGGGAAATGCTGAATGGCCAAACCCCAGGCTTCCTGGTAGAACATATGTGCTACTTTCTGGGTAAGTGGTGTTTCTGTCTGGGGATAAGAGCTCAGCCTCACCTCACAGCGAGACCACTTACACGGAATGTAAAAGAAAAGACGGCCCAAGCTACAGCCAGCAAAGCTTTCGGGATCTGCTCTCACTAGAAGGCCATGGAGACCTTCTCTCCACGTGCTTGTTTGCAGACCACCCAGCAGAGCTGGCCTGACTCTGGCTCAGCCATTACACTCCTAATTCAGCATATGGAGGCGTAAGGCCAAAGTTCCAAAACTCCACCATGCAGGACAAAGGGCTGAAATGACAGCTTTCCCCTTCCCCAGGGAGCACTCCGGAACTTTTGGCCACTTTGCAGCAAACCACTGTGTCTCTCACGCTCTCTCATCCTCCACTTCTCCTCCATGAAAACTCCCCCAAAGTTTTGAGTCCATTAAACTCAGAATAAGTAGCAACTTGAAAACTTTTGGAGGGCAGAAAAAGCACTTCTTGTCTGGCTCTATCTCATGGTTCTCTGACTCACTGGACACTTGCAAAGGTTAATTAAATAATGTTTAGATATTCACGATATGTAAAGCCCCAGACAAATGGTGTTAACATTATGATGCATAAAACTGTCATTCAAAGAGAACAACCTTATAGAAATAAAGAGGAGAATATTGTCAACCCCACAGAAATCCACATTTTTTCACTAAGGACTCCAATAAAGACAGGCAAAGTTGTTACCAGGATTGTCATTAGCCTTGTACTGAAAAAAAACTGGACTGAATTTTAGGAAAAGAGCATAGGGATTCAGATCAGTAAATATAGGGGAAGGGGGCTGCAGGAACAACAACAAAAAAAAAAATTAGTTTGGTGTATTTTGTTTTTGAATGTGCAGATCTGAACGGAAGCTGCATTTTTTTTCAGACAGCTTTCCAATCTCCCTATTAGATATAATGTTATAGTCTTATTACACATGTTGCCTACTAGATGTGCTCTGACTTTTATAGATGTCAACTCCATTTCTTAATTCAAGACATTTGTCTCTTGTGATCTCTGCGCCTCTGGGTTAGAGTTCCAGCCAAAGAGGTGAGCCAGCTTTGTATTTGCAAAGCAGCCATAAAATCCTCTGGTGCTACATCCCTGAAAACTGCTGCTGCCCTGCAAAAAGGCCTGGATTTTGTCTGTCTGCAGCTCAGCACCCAGAAAGGACATTTTGCAGGAGGGCTCAGTGGACATTCAGGAAAACTGCTTTCAGGACCTTATCTGAAGGACAATACTTAACTTTCACCACCTGGGCCTGGCCCCTGAAAGGAAACAGTCACACTCAATTATTGTCTTTTTCTAGAAAATTACTATTTAATAAAACCTCCAGCTGATATTAACTGGTGGAAAAAAGGCTATTTTTAGTCAGGACAGTGATTCTCCCTCACTCCTTTCATCTATGAGTAATGTATTTCCTTTGGCTCTCAGTACCACAAACCAGTCCACACCAGATGCTCAGTATTAGGTAAAATTAAAAATGTGGGCATCATACCCTTTGAAAGATGCTTTGAACTCAAATTAATATACCTAAACCCACTATTTAAATTAAAGATATCCTGTCTCTCTGCTGTGTAGTTTTCCCTTTTATCAGAAGGGGAATTTTAGTCCATTTAAAGGTTTTTTGGTTCAGCTCCACAGACCACGCTTTGACTTAACAACACATTGTAATTTCCTTTTAGCCACAAGAATAAAGGAAATGTATAGAAGCAACACCATAATCTTGTCAAGCACTCTCTTTCGTTTCCCTGAACAAGCCTGTTTGAGAAAATGTGAAGCCTAAGATTTTTAAGATGTTATCTGGAAGATGTTTAGATCATGGAACACTTTTATTGAAAACAGACGTAAGTATTTTTATGCATTTACTGATGTACCCACACACATAAAATATATGCCTACTAAATTCTTTTATGGACAAGAACAGAACAGACTGAAACCTGAAGAGGTTTTTCAGACTTCAATCCTCTTGCCTCAGCATTTTACCTTTTCCAGACTTTTGCCCCAAATCTGCATGGATACGTGAGAAAGCCCCACCAGGGAAGTAACAACCAGGGAGTGCCTACACCCAGACTCACCTGTGAGCAGGGCTCTGTAACTGCTGTCACAAACAAAAATGTGGGAGCAATGTAAAATACACTGACTTCTCATGTATCTCTATGCATATACGTAAAATGGGCTCCTGCATGTCTTGTGCCATTTATTTGCATCTTTGATCTTTTTCAGAACACAATTATTTAAATGTGACTGCTCCGCTTCTGGAACTACAGGACTCAAGCAGTTTGCTGAACATACTTGGACTCTACATTTCCTAAGCAAACACCACCCACCTTCATGTTCAGTCCATTCCCTCCTGATGCCACCCTTGATGTCATCACTGACAATGTTCAAACGACAGGCAGAGGTGTAAGAGCTGCATCTTCCCTTTGGCACTGAACCATGGAGCTGTGAGTGCCCTGGTTTAGGTTCCATGGGACAAGGAGCCACATCCTGTCATACACAGCAAGCCTGGGGGGCACACACACGTGCTCTGGGGCATCCAAGTGCACATGGGATGCTGTTCCCTCTGCAGACCCCAAGGTCTCTCTTGGTCCTTGGCAGCTCTGCCAAGGTGCTGGTGAGGCACTGGAGGGCAGCTGGGTCCTGGCCACAGGACAGCACAGCACAGGGAGGGGGATCTGCCAGGAGAAAACCCAACCACCAGGCTGTAGAAACTGGTGCTGCTGAGCCTGCTGTACTGGACAAGTGGAGAGGTAATAGTTGGCACTGCTAATGATGCCATGAAAACTACTTCAGGACAAAAAGAGCAAGTTAAGCATCTGCAAATTCTCTCAGTGCTGGTTAGACAGTGATAGTAAGAAAGTTTATCCCCAAGAGCTTTCTCCTCACTGAGGGTGTTGAGTTAACTGGAGGTGACCTCCCACTGACCCATAGGCAGCATCTGCAAGTGGTGTGCGGCGGTGGCAGCCAGGAAGCACTTCTCCCAAACAGTGCCTTTCAAAATACCACTGCGAAAGGCAACAGCTGAGGTGAGCCAGGAGTCAGCCACTCAGCCCTGTCCAGCATGGAGGACTCCCTGCAATCTCCCTTCATCCTCCTGGGATTTCATCCATCTTCATTCGCTTTTTTTTGCTGCCATTTCCTCTGACTTTTCAAACTTGGGACACTGGTAACTATTATTCATTCTCTTGTTTTCTTACCAGCCATGCAGCTAAGAGCTGCAACTTTCCATCAGTAAATACCATATCAGTTGTTATTTAGGCATTTTTTTAATCACTGCATTTTTTTTTCCTCAGGTATTTCTTGAGCAAAAGCAGGGTTTATTCATTATTACAGTTAAGAAATCTAAGAGAGAAATATCTCAATGCAATTACTAAGTGCCACTCTGGGTAATCACAAAATAATTTGCTAATGAAAACTCTGAATAGGAATGAAAATATAACTGAGGTATAAAGAAAGTAACTGTCCAAACCATTTGATTTTAAGCAAGTATGAACAAACCTCTTCATTGTGTACCCTTTTTGTCTATAAAAAGGGTGAAGACATGAAGCAGCAGGACTTAACGCTTCCACAACAAACAGTGGTGCAAACATCAAGAGATTTTCCAATTTCCAGCTATAATAAACCATTTAGCTCTGGGTAATTCCAATAATTTTAGTCATCAACTTGCAAAACTGCATAACTCGTATTCAGTTGACATGAATTTGAGTTATCTTCTTGCCACGTCTGGTTAAGAGAAGACAGATAATAATATATTCTGGCTTCACAGTAGGGAGGGAGAAAGCTATCTCTTCTCTTCCTCTTCACTTCTTGGTGGTTCAGGAACAACAGGGAAGAAATGGAGCTGTTGTGAGGGGAGAGAATTAGCGTGGGAGATGAAAAGGCAATGAGGAGTCCTGGTAGCAGATTTGGGCATAGGATCATGTTCACCATTCTAAGAACAACCCCCAAAACTCTAATAACTCAACTTTCCTCCCCAAATATGAGAAGGCAGGCTCTCTAGCTTGCATTAGTGGATAACAATGGTGAGGAATGCATACAAATGTGCAGCTGGTGACAAGAACCTCTCAGCTCAATGGAAAAGACCGAAGGAGTCTGGGATTTTGTGTAACAGGAAGAGTTCTAATGACTTCCCCAAGGTTTAACTGAAAGCAGACAGCAGGGATAGGAGCTGTACCCAC
The DNA here is from genome assembly GCF_017590135.1 of Pyrgilauda ruficollis. Taxonomy (NCBI): domain Eukaryota; kingdom Metazoa; phylum Chordata; class Aves; order Passeriformes; family Passeridae; genus Pyrgilauda; species Pyrgilauda ruficollis. Next base: position 6,324,189 of record NW_024525823.1, on the reverse strand, counting down.
GAGTCCTGAATCACAGCCCTTTGTCTCAATCACAAGACCCTCCTTCCCCTTGGATGTTTTGCACTATTTAGGGTAATCGAGAAAAAAATTGCCTTGCCCTCCTAGATGAGGAAGAAGGTTAATGGGTTCCAAAGGAATGACAAACCTTGCTATTGCTCCAGAAGCAGGTGTTGTTTCCTATGCTGGTCATCTGTGTTGAATCAAGATCAATTTTGATTGCATTAGGTTAGAAAATGCAGAGTCTTTCTTAGAAAAGATGCAAGAGAGCAAGTCTAACCATGCAGCATGCTCTGCTGCAAAGCCTGCATAGCCAGCTCCGAGCCCCACTGGCTGTGGAAAACTGTAGTATCCTGAGGGGTATCAGGGCATCAAGAGAGCACACAGATACAGTAACAGCTGAGTTAATAAGCTTTACGTCTCAGAAAGGCACACAAATTCAGGTTCAGGAACATACCCAGTTTCTAAGGCTACCTCAATCACTGCTCCTACTCTTGAAGGCTGCTGAACCTTGTTTTGTTATGCAAGCATGATCTTTCTTGCTTTCTGGTTTTGCCAAGTTTTGGAAAGGATGTATGTGGTTGTGCTCAGTGTGTCATGAAGTAAACAGCAAGGATCTGTTTTTTGAGATTTTTCAGCTAAGGATTTTCCTGAAGAACAAAACTCTCACAAGCAAATTCAGAGAAGAAATTCTTTAGTCTAAGAGGGGTTTTTCCATCACAGCAGTGAGGCAAAAAAATGCCAGTCTTGGTAAGATGGGCCTCATACCTTAGTAGAACAATTTTTTAAATGAAATTGCCTTTTCTGTCAGAAGACTCTGCTGAGTGACTGAGAAAGACCTAGACTCATCTTTTCTAACAAGTTTTCTAAGGTATTTCTGAGAAATATCACAGTGGCCTAGACATTCAGATACTTCCAGAAGGGTGAATTAGCATTATGCAGATTTTTTTTTTCAGAACAGATCATACATAATAAATTTTCCATCTTTGGAAAAAATTCTAGCTGACTGAGCAGTATACATGCATGTGCATGTCCATGAACTCACACTATTTTCAGTATCAAGACCATCTTCAAGCAATTTCTCACTCTTATAACACATTTCTCTTATGTAAAACAGATGCATGTCTTTGGGGTAGGCTTTTGTCTTTTAGTCTTAAATTGTGAATACCCCTTTTAATTAAAACGGGAAATACAAATTTCCTCATTTAGTTCCAAGCCTGAAGCCCACTAGTATAAGCAGCCATCTGCAGATTCAGCTGGAACCCTTTCAGCATCCCACAATAAGTCTGCTGCTTAAATTAAGGATCTCTGGACATGTACAGACCAATGCAGCTCCACTGAGCTGTGCCCTTGTACACCAGCTGTAACAAAGCTGAACTAGTAGTGCTGTATTCATCCCGAGTCCTGAAACTCCATTCCAATTGGAGTTACAGTTACCTTATCACTATTTAAAAGCTGCAGAGCTGATGATAATGTCACCCTTGTTGGCAATGTCTTTTAATGTCTCTGCTCTATGCTGTGCCTGTTGGAATGAAGAACAAAAATGAGGAGAGCAGCAAACATTGCAAATGGAGATTATCTAACTGCAGAAGAGACAAATTGAGGGAGGACACCTAATTATCCTTAATGCAAAATAATTCAGTCCTAACTTTCTCATTAAAAATATATATTTTTTAAAAGTCTTCCCTTTTCTTCACATACCCAAAAGAAGGCGAAAGCAGTCATTTCCTTTCCCGATGGTGGAAGTGATACCAACTATTATGTCAGTATTAAGTGAACTTCCTCCCGTCCTTTTCTGTCGAGTTAATGTCATCTGACTCAAATGCGATTATTAAAAGTGGGCTGTTCGGTTCCAACAAACTAAAGGCTTGCAAGTTTAGAGGTACAATTGCTTCAGACCCCTCCTACGGGTGATCAGAGAGGGTGCCTATTGAATAGACTCAAAGAAACACATTTTCACACCTGTCAGGCCTAGATTAATATCCCTGCTAATTGCACTTTAAGAACGGCCAATTAGTTCTAGTTATAGAAGCTTTCACGGGTAAGGGGGAGAGGCAGCCTGTTATCACCATCAGGACTCATTGTTCCCCTGAATAGATTTGTGTCCCAAAGTGCGCGTGCCTCAGCGGTTTGACTGGAAGCCCTGCTGCACGCCGCTGCAGCGACGCCTTTATCCCAGCCCCAAACCCGCTTTAATGATGATGGAGACGGCAGAGGTGACCATAAACATAAAAGGAAAATAAACTAGTGCTATGCTGAGATTGCAAAGCCAGGAACCGTTTTCAAGCCAGAAGCAGTTTGCTGAAATTTCTTAATAATCCAAACTTATTTTTCATCTCAGATAAAATCTTGGTTTTGCTGTAAAGCGACAGTACTTTGTAATAAAACACTTGCTCCAGCAAGGAAAAAAAAATAATCCTGTAATGTGGCTGAATTTGCAAAAGGCCGATAAGTGAAGTTGTGGCCTTGAAGTGGCAGCCTGAAGAGTGACGCTGTAGCGCCAACACCACCGGTGGGAAGCTTGAAAACAAACCAGGGACCAAGGGTTAGTCCAGCTATTGGAACGTGACAGGAAGGCTAGTTAATAAACACCAGCTAACCCCTTCAATTACAGCAATAAATTGTTCAATTGGTTAAATGTCCACAGGTTCTGCCCCAAACACTTCTGTGAACTGTTTAATTAGCAAACTCTTGCATCACTGGACAATCAGATCCCGGTGAGCCTGGGGGACGCTGGGCTCCGGGGGAGTGAAGGGCGCTGGTGCCCCACGCAGCTCGACTCTGCAGGGTTTGCCTTTGAACCACGCAGCCTGCTATGTTTTAACAGCTCTGGAGATTATTCATTCAGTTACACATTTTTTTTTTCTTTTTTTTTTTTTAACAAAATTAATACTGTGAGGGCAAAATACAGCTTGGTTGCCATTCTTTCCACATCAGTTTTCTGCATTTCGATAAGAAGCCCCACAAATTACAGCTTCTCACCTGCCGCAAGATTAGATAGCCGCACTCGCGAGACAGGGTTATGCAGCACAAGAGATACAGAGTACCTGGAAAGTGCATTTGGTACAAAACAGACCTGCAGATTAAAAGTCAGCAAGCCTATTTCTTGAAAATATTTAACACACTGAATTTGGAATTATCTCACCAAGAGTTAAGAACATTTGAAACGTTGCAAAATGATTTATCATTAAGATTACTGCTGGCTGTGAGGAGTATTTAGAGAATATTCACGAGGCATGTGCCACAAAGACATTTTAAAAAATCATTATACAAACCAAGTTTTTGGCAAAAGCTATTTTACATAAAACAAACAAAAACACCCAATATTTTTTTTCCTGAAAAAAGCAACAAATTAAATTCGATCACTGAGGATCAATTCAGTCCAGTAAGTTGCCTTCACTGGACTTTTAATCACTGTGATAAACCACTGAGAGTACATATTGTGTTACCAACTAAAAACCACAGACTGATGCAGTGGAAAAGAATGTGTGGCTTTTAAAAATGTTTGTATTAATAAGATCCATTTAACAGGAATTTAATGTCTGAAAAACAACTAGCCAAAGGAGGTAAGTACTATTTGTTATGTTTAGACAGTGAGGAGAAATTGCATTTCCCTGGTGAAGTTTTCTTAATGAACTAAACTCAAGGTAAATTTATCACAGTTGGGAGTAAAAATAGGTACAGTGTTTGCTGTAAGTGGAAAGCTGTAAATGATTGCTCCCCGTCTCTCTAGCAAAAGTATTTCTTTGGAAAAGAGCTCTAGGCAGAAATGTTCATTTAGGACAAGATTTTTAATAACATTGAAGAAATCTACTATTTTACACTTTTGCCTGAAAGGTTGAGCCTGGATCCTCAAAGGGTATCCAAAGAACAGACAGGGCAATTCCATTTACTGGGGAAGGATGTGGTTGGACTATGCCCTATCCTCCACTTGGCAAAAACGCACAAGTCATTGGAACTAAACTCAGGATGCTGCTAGCTGAACTTGGTGGCTCCTGGGATTCCTCTCCTAAGTACTGTGTTCTCCCACTGAGCCACCCAGAGAGTCTCAGCAGTAACTCAAGCTCTTAGATTCTCCTCTAGGTGTGTACCCACCGGGTCCACATCCACGCTGGGAAAGATGTAGGTTCAGCGTTGTTACTGTCTCATGTTTAAGGACATAAATGGTCTTATTTGGTTGGACATGCACATCTGGCACAGCTAAGCACAGCAAACTCTTTAAATTTGGGTTCACGGGAAGATTTCTGTTGATTTTTAGTCACTGGATAAATCTTGTACAGAGCAATTTGAATGCTTAATATTAAAGAAAATAGTTCTGTTAAATTGATGTTAAATTGATTAAAATTGTTCTATTAATAGTTGTGTACTGACTGTTGCAGAATCCAAGAGTTTAATGTCTGTGCCGCTAGAGCAGACAATGAAGAACTACTCTGGTGGTTTTTTGTTTTCTTCATTTTCTCTTTTTTTTTTTTTTCTTTTTTTTTTTTTTTTTTTTTTTTTTTTTTTTTCCCCCTTTTAGTTTTGTAATACTAAGCGAATTAACATCTCTGAAGTCTCGGGGTCTCAGGACAGGCTTTCAGGCGACACCGATTAGCACAGCCTCGCTGAATTAAACAGACTGAAACAATTCAGGCCATTGACAATCCACGGGGGCAGGGTGGGGAGAAACTGCAAATTAGGAAAAGAATAGAGGACACAATACCAGCACTGATGTCCTGGCACACAGGCTTTTATTCTGGAGATAGTTTACAAGCAGTTCGTAACCTTTGGACTCCAGACAGTCTGTAGAACCAACAAGAGGAGGTTCAAGATTTGGTCTGAACTTTCCATCCAGCCCCAGCAGTGTCAATATTTGGAGGATGCACATAAAGTCTCCATAAAATGGATGTTAGTGAAACAAAACAAAAAAAACCCCGGAAACCTGTATTCATCAAGTCTTTTTAGACTTTGTCACTCTAAGCCAAGAAGGTATTAAGGAGATAAAAATTTAGAACTTTGCTGTGCTTAAAAGAGGAGTTTCCCAGCAAAAAATCGAATGCATTTTTTGTTTAACAAACCTGGAGTTCAAAAGCTGCCTCTGCCTAATTTCTGATTTGCTTCAAAAATTTTGAACTATAAGTTTAAACTTTTTGCCATTAACAGAATAACGCCTAGAAATGGTGCAAGTATGACTTTTCTGCCAAAGAAAAAAGTGATTGGAGAATTCACAAATCAAAATCATTTATGTTCCAGGCCTGTAAATATTTCATTGATCTGTCTAAAATATGTTAATCTCTCTTTCATTCTGTATAATAAATCAATTCAGTTATCATATCAAACCATACTGTCAAGAGAAAATTATTTAAACAAGATAACAAATTAAGGGCTTGTGCTTTGATAGTAATTTTAAAAGACTAATTTAAAAAATTACAGGTATGTAATTTATACTGTGAATGCAAGATGCTTAAAATAATCACTCTGTATGCCAGAGACTTTCATGTCATGCTAACTAGGAAGTGGCATTTACTATTAACTTTGACAGAGTTTTTGTGCAACTGAAGTAAAATGAAGTATACTGTTAATAAATAACACAAAACTAGAAGAAAAAGAGTTGCCTTTTAAGTCTCTCATGAGTTTGTTTCTTGTCACGTGTTTGATGCTCTAAGTAACAGGGAGCTCAATTGAATTAAATGTACTTACACTGGTCCAATGGTAACCTAAATGAAGAGGGAACTGAGTGCCCAACAATATTTTAATAAAGAATTTTTATCTGGTCAAAAAAACCCCAAACTTTAAATGCATCAAAAAATAAACTTCTGTTCTGAACAGACACTTCTGTTGTAAGCAATAGATGCTATACAGTTAAAAATCCATCCCTTTGTACAAAGCTAGCTTGTTTTTAGATGTGGGTCACTTCATTCATCAAGGGAGGAAAAGTTAGTCTCAAAAAAGAGACAATTTCTGATGTAATTAATATAGCTCCTACTAGTCAGGATCAAAAAAAAATGAATTACCAACTTACTCTACCCATAACTGAAAAAGTGAAACCCACTGGTTTTGATCTAGATATGCTTTTAAAGCCCTCAGTGCTGAGTACTGGATTTCTACCTGTAGGAACAAGTAATTTGTTTGTTCTCAAAAAAACCCCTAGTTTTTTGTATTTCAAATACATAGAGGGGAATTTGTATTTGCCATTAAAAAGCCAAAACCAAAACCCCAAACAAACCCACATTATTACAACTCATCCAGAGCTAGTGTTTTTTAAACCGTTCAGATTTAAGATAATGACCCATTTTATAAGCCAAGATGATTAATCAAGATGATCATACAATGCTATCACTGCAAGAACTGTGCTTGGGTGAGAGGTCTCTCACCTACACAAAAGGTACATTTATGCCCTTATGGAATTTCAGAAAACAAGATGGTTATCCCATATGCCTAATAACAAGCAGCTTCCACAAAATTTCTAAAGCCCCCAACATACAAGATCCACAGTTTTGACTCACCTTATCTATTAATTTTCTGCCTTGTACAGAAAGCTCAAAGTTTCAGCACTATCTTGTCCCTTCATTCTCCATACAGAGTATCTCCACACTGTAACCTCCTGCGTAAAGCACGATCTTGCCTGTTTCTCTCCCCTTTCTCAAAGCCTTGGCAAAAGTTACGCCAAGTATCCTGAGAAGCTTCACACTGTGTCAAGCACCTGTTTGGCCCACACTCTGTTAAAAAATCAAAATAACAGCTGAGTTGAGGTCAGCCACCCTACACACTTCAGAACACACTCAGAAACACTACTAGCCTCATCCCTCCTGTTTGGAGTGGAAAACAGCAGCTCTAGTAACGCGGTGCTTTCCTTCCCTTCCCTGTTTGAGCAGGCAGTGAAAGCCCTCCTGCTGCCTTCTACTCCTAAGAGTAAAGCTTTAGTCTCCAACCTGAAGTAGGTTGTCTGCAGAAATAAGACAACTCATCCCACACTGATAGCTTTGTTGAAGGAGCGCAGGTTCAGCAGAGCCAGTTAACCATTAGCTAGCACCCATGCAGCTCATATTACACTCACAGAGCCTACTTGCTGAGCTATCCTTATATGAAGTTTAGTTGAAGAGAAGCACTTGGGTCAATCAATCTTCTCTGAGCATCACTACAGGGTAACAGCAACACAAAACATCATGATGAACGCTGAGCCAGCTCCAGACACTAATTCCATGTTTGTAGAAATTATGATTTTGAAATGCCTCACTTATATCACTCAAATCTTTATTGCCAATACTGAAAACTTCTCAGAAAGAATTCACAGGCACTGAAAACTCTAGATGTTTGCAGATTTAACAGACATCCCTAAAACCAGTCCATGCAAACATTCCCCTACATTCATCCATAATCTGCTCAGCTCTACAGGCTGAAAGCAGCAGCTGTTTTCCTAAAAAATAGTGGAAAGTTACCACACTTCTTCAAATATTTTTTCCTAGAATCTCACAAGTTAATTATGCTAGTCAGAAAACTACTTAATGCTGCCATTAGTTTGTATCAACCTAAACCTTGACAAAAACTTCAGCTGCAACAATACTCGATCATGTCACACAAATTATTTTGTCTTGCCCAAAGCACGGGATTTATTATTATGGACTTTTATTACAAATCCTTCTAGAAAGCACAAGCAAGAGCACTGTGCCAGGCATCATGATAACGTGCAGAAAGAAACCTCACCAGCTCAAAGAGTTTGAAAGAAGGGAAGTGGCATCACCTTCCCTTCACAGGACACATAGAGTGTGTGTTGAGGCTTAGAAAGATTAAGCCCCTTCTCCTGCAACTTCAGACTTAGCATGGCAGCTATTATGGAACTTTTTATGCATGCCAGGGTTCACCAGCAGCCAGACTGAAACACAAAGGAATGTCAGTCTCCAGTAATTTAGCTTGAAACAGACACAGGAACATAATGCACATCTCTCCCATGTCCTACCTACGATTTTAACACCACTAGCTTTACCCCCTTTTTACACCTATACACCCCTCTCCTTGTGACAGTTGGTGCTACCCCTGTTCCTGGTTTATATTAATTCAAGATCCAAATCTAGCACGTAGCTTTCCAATCTTTGTAGCACAAATAAGATTAATTTTTAATTTTAAGGCCCTGATTCAGCAAAACATTCAACTACATGCTTAATTCTATCCCTATTCAGTAAAGTACTTAAGTATTTGCTTAATTCTCATTTACTCTGCTGAGACTTGAACATGTGTTTAAAGATAAGCCTCTTCTTAAGTACTTTGCTGAACTAGGGCCTAAACTGTGACCTAGGAGCCAGGAAGAAAAGAAAAAAAATAGATCAATAATGTCCAGTGTTATTTCCTCAAAATATTAGGTTAGCTGACTGCAGAAGATGAAGAAAAAACAAAAATAACTTCAATTCAAGTAGTACCTACAGCTAATACAGCTGCTGCATTGGAAGAGACCAATTCTACAAAATCTTACTAAAAAGATATCTTCAAAAATTCCTTATTGTTTCTAATTTATATCTACAAATATGCCTTATGGCAATGTGTTGAACCTATTGCTCAGTCTCAGTTCCATGACTGGAATTTTGAAGTTTTTCAACTTAATTACATGACATTTAGTAAAAAAATAAAATTTAGAGCAGAATCCAATTTAATAAGTACAGTTGAATAGAATTCAGTTTTGCATTACCTTAAGAGAAAATTAATGGAGAAGTTGGGAAGATGCCAGGGAAGGACTCCATAGTAAAAACAACAAGGATAAAAAACAACAGACTCTGGTACTCTGCTAGAAGAATGGCCTGAGTTTAGTCATCATCAACAGAGACCACATTTATTACATGTACACTGTGTAATACATTTTCTTGTTAAAAGGTCTCATCATGGGGGGATCCTTGGGCCAGTGTGGAGATAATACAAGATCAGGATCAAAGAAGCCCTTGGTAGGTAGAGAAAAATATCTAAGCTAAGGCTTAGATAGCAGAGAAGGCAAAATATTATTTCAATTTTATTTTTTAAAAAAAGGACAAATATATTGGCTAGTGTGGCAAGTGGCTTATTTCTACCTATTTGTCTGCCCTATCCTTATCATCATGAATCATTCCATAAAGCATCTTCCTCCTGCTGTAAGATCCTAAACTAGCCAAACATAGCCTTTTTATTGCAGGCTCACTGTTCAAATTAAAGCTACCTAGCCTGTATCAAGGGTATTGGTATCAATTCAACTGACATGGCCAGAAAGTACTGGAAAGGTGTAAGTCAGGAAAAGCATCTGCAGATGAAACTTATGTCCTATTTCTTCCAACAATCCATCATTTCCTGGCAAAAAGTCTGGTGAAGCCCAAGTACTGAAATCAGATACATGCTTCTAAACTGTAGAAAGATGCTTTCACTGGGTGTGTGCCCACACAAATGGAACTCAATGCTCCAGACGAGTTCCACCCTTGGAGAAAATGACCCATTGGCATTTTGCCAATGTGAGAAGAGTCCTTCTCACAAATAAATACTAAACACGTGTCACTGACAGGTCTTCTGTTGGCAAGTCTTTCATGTCAGCTGCTGCTGCTGCTCTTCCTTCAGGAACTGCATTTCCTCTGTAGCTGGGGTTCCTGTTTTCATCTACCTTTTGATTTCCAGCTAACAGGAATGCTATTTAATCTTTACAATTCCTAACTTACACATATGCTTAGCTTCACGTACTGTGAATGGTTCCACTGAAGCCTGAATTATGGCACATAAAGCTAAAACATATGCCTAAGCACTTGCAGGATTTGGGCCTGAAAAATTGAGTATTTACTAGCTAGTACCCTTTTGATGGATCCCTCCCACCATAACGATGGATAAAAGTGTTTATTAAAATCTTTGAAGATGAGAGGTACTCCGTAAATACATATATGGGGTAGGGGAAGTGGAAGGACCTAGAGATACAGATTGGCACTGGCTGCCCTGATGTTTGCCATAGAAACCACATATCATTATTAGCAGCTGCAGAATTAAGAAGCTTACGTGGCTGAGGTAGCTCCTCATATTTTGGACAAGCACAGCCAGATAGCAGAGAGTGCAGTTTCTCAGCTCCCACCTCAGTTCAGTGGAGGTGGCAGCAAAAGGAAGATGCCACATGTGGACACACCACTCCTTGGAAGGCTCTGTTACAGCAACATCCACGCTCAGCATCAGAATGCAGTCACCTCTGTCACCATGGCCTCTCTCTCCTGCCCATGGCCAACACCTGAGACAGAGGATGGTGAAAAGATGAGAAATGTCTAATCTGTATTCCTGTTGTCAGGATGGTAGGAAAGGTCACCCGGCGCTCCCCTTCGATCATGTGCAGAACCAGGTACCTGCTGTTCCCTGCGGAGCTGCTGGGGATGTGGAGGCATAAAATATTTTCTGACAAAAAGAAACTAGATCACTTGCCCGGGGGAGCCATAACGTTTATTCTGACGACAATGAAAGACGGCTTTGATCCCCACAGCAGCCACACATCTCTGATTGCAAGCGGCAAGCCCACCTCAACACACTTACAATGCTTGCACCAGCCTCCTTCCTCCTGCCAGGCTGGATGTCAGGCTAATCAGTTTTGATCTGACAGATTTTAATTAAATTAATTAAGATATTTCTGAATGGACTTGATTAGTGTTCCACAGAGGAATCTCCCATTAAAAGGAACACTGTCAGGAAAAGCACTAATGTTTTCTCCTCTCATAATGAGAAGTTTCTTGGGTAGTTGTTGGATTTTTTACACCATTAATAAAAGCACTTTATAAACACTTAGCATATGATGGGTTTTGACACCCTGTTATATTAAGTTAACAATAGTCTTCTACACACAAAGAGAAGATTTTCACATCCTCCTTCAACCAATTTTGTTTCTGCCAAATCCAGCATTTCAAATACAGTGACTTAGTCTGATTTAAACAGAAATATGCAAAATTGAGAGGCAAAACAATCCTGATCACTTCCAATCAACCTTCAAAGAGCAGCTTCTTGTACAAATATTGGAAACTCAGCATGTGTAGAAATGAAATGTTGCTAAAACTATGAGAGGCTGCCTTGTTCCCTGCATTGGCTTCTGCAAGAACCAAGACCATTTTTGTTCCACTAGACTTGATTAAGATTGTATTAGCATAATTTTTGAAGGGTTATGTATGCACAAACTCCCCTTTTATCTGTACAGATGAAGGCATCACCTTGCTTTCCACACCACATCTGTGATCTGCTTTTCTGGGATCTGCAAAAGCTTTGGAGCTGGAAATCCCCTGGGGCTGGTAAGCAAAAAATGGCCACAGCCACAGTCACAAGTGGCCACAGTCCACAAGAGACATCCCACCAGCCAAGACAGGCACAGCCAAGTAGCAGTTCATTCCTGCAGCTAGGAATGACCTCTGCTCTATCACAGGCAGTCAAAAGGATGTGTGCTGCAGAAGCCTATTAAAAAGTGACATTCAAGTTCACAAATAGAAAAGCTCATTGTACTCTGCTTATAGTAAGGGGATCCTTGAGTACATGATAACCATTAAAATGCAGTTAATTCTTACCACTAGTTTCAATTTAATGTATTTTGAAAAATAAACTCACCTCTAAATATTTTTTAATTTTTCCTTGTAAAGAAGGCAGAAAGTGGACTTCTCTACCCATTTTTTTTTTTTTTTTAAATCTACCATTTCTCCCTACTTTGTAGGTTTAGTTTAATAGCAAATGAAACTTCCAATGAATTGCAAAGGATTTTGAATTCAACCTGAGAGGAAGTAGCAATGATCTTGTTGTGACTGAAAGGAGTTCAGATAGTGAAAAAAATACTACTTCATCCACCAACACTTCTTTTATCCCTGAAGCCAGAGTGGTCATTCAAAATACTTTATCTGGAAGGGTCAAATGATGGTGAGCCCTATGAATTTTTTTCTGACAAAGGCTGAACAGGGGAAGGGAACTCTGAGGTGGGAAGATAATGTGTTTGGAATGAAAGTCAAAATAAAGGAGAGATAAAAACAACACTATGAAAAGGATAGGAAAAGGATAGGAAAAGGACAGAAAAAGGAGGCAAAAAGACTGAAGGCATAAGCTAGACAGAAGATTAAGACCCAAGGTATTCTGAGAGATAGACTGAATGAGATAAAACAAGAGAGAAGATTGATGTCCTCCAAAGAAAGAAAAGATTCTGAAAAAGAGAAAACAGTGATGATAGGAAATTATCTTATAAGAAAGAGGGAAAGAAAAGGTCATCTTAGTTTTTATTCCATAACTCCTCTTTGTTTTTATTTTTTAATTTTTTTCAACATGTGTGTTCTGCTATACGTTGCAAAAAAAAAAAATCTACAGTGTTTCAACAAACAAATGCTGTTACAGCTATTACAGCTTATCTGCTGGTTAGTCTGACTCCAGCAGACACAAATGCATTTTCTGGTGTTATTTTAATTAGTCTCATGGCTTTCTGAAGTTCAGATTCATTTATTCTGAGTGTGAGCCAATAACTAAAGTCTTCTCATTGTGCTTAGATTAGATTCACATGTCAATGTACAAATTCCATTCTCAAAACCATACCTGGCTGCAGCATCTGTTGCTGTTTTATTCTCATGACCACACTCAGACAAGAAATAGAAATTGGCTAAAGTGTAATTCTGTCACTTGATTTCAGCAGAAACATCTATTTTGAGACATTTTAGGCTCTTTTATAAATGCTTCAAGCAAAAAAGGCAGATAAAGAGGCAAAGATTTGCCTTTGCCAGAAACAAACAAACGAAAAAGGTTTTCTTTAATAAATTATATAAAGAAAGATAGGATGCAATAAAAAAGACATAGCCAGGAAGGAAAAAGAATTCAGTGTGACTGACCTTCAAGTTCCCTCTGCTCTTTCATTAACTGTCCACTGAGGTGATCCCTGGCCAAATACGGGCAATTCAGAGCCTGTCATAGAATTACAAGATGAATTAGGGACTGCTGCCACAAATTTACAGCTACCAAGGCCTCTGCTGATTGCTTTTTCCCAGACTTGAAAGTAATTTCACTGGAAACACTCTTACCGTGGCCCCAAGATCAGCATCACGACAAATGAGGAACGGGAATAACACTTTTCCCTTCCAATTATCAGGTGATTTTTTCTCCTCTGTGATTTGTACGCAAATAGACATAATTTAAGCCTGCGTGACATGAAAATGCCAGATCTAACAAGGTCTGTTTGCTAGCTGGAAAACTTCCCAGGAAATCCTGAGTTTTCAATTCCCTTGTGGAAAGGTGACTGCTGTATATTTTTTTTTTTTAATTTCTGACTGGCAGAGCTTGTAAAATAACTGCAATTATCAGCCTGAATAATTACTGACTCACTGCACAATCAATTGAAAAGTTAATGCAGTTGAAACTGTACACAGACAGCTCACTACAGGTGAGTAACTTCACATGCATGAGTAGTGTCACTGCACCCGGTGGCATAACTCATGTGCATAAGTATTTGCAAAACCGGGGCCTCAGATTGTAAACTCACTGAAGCAGAAACCAGATCTTATCTGCCTGTAAAGCACCTGGCAGTGCACCTATCTTTGCCACTACATAAATTAATTATCATTAGCATCTGAATTTTGTCAGCTCCAGCATTCTCCTCCAAGCTCAAACACTGAATTTCTCGCCAGAGGAGTTTTGGTGCACAGTAGATGATAGTAATATGTGCATGAATATTTAACTATTGTGGCATTTAATGTGGAGTTATTTCAAAAATTTCAATACAAGAGGAACATGTGTAAGGCATCTGAAAAGCTTTTAAGGTCCGAGGTCTGGGTGGGGTGAGGGAAAACTTTAAAGGTAAAAAATATACTGAATTGAAATCTTGAAATGCTTTGACCTTTAAACGGAACCTTCCTCCCCTCCTGAGGTTTAAGATAAGTTCAGCAAACAAAATTTCACCCTAGGCTTGACACATAATCTCCTAAATTACTCAAGAAATAAATAAACACTTTTTCCCTAAAAAAATTCAACATAATTTCAAAAGAAAGACAGACACCAATTTATTTAACTGTTGGTGATAGTTTGTACATACAAGCTTACCTACAATGTAAAGTCTTCAGATTTTAACAGGAAATACATACTTAGAAAGAAACTGTTGTGAAATAGCACCTTGAAGATAAGGAACTCTGGACAAGATGACTTTTGGTCATCTGAAGAAAAGAATAGTCATCTTCCTTAATCATTTCAGACTGATTGCTTCAGTTTGGTAATCTCACATTTCAATAGGTTTTTACTGCTGAACCTACAGAAACAGGGAGGGGGACAGGAGGGGATGTGAGAGGACAGGACTGGAAGCGCCAGTCAGTTCACTCAACCCTTCCCAAAAAACCCCAAACAAACCAAAAACACCCTACACAAACCAATCTCAGTCACGAACTAATAAGTCAAAATGAAAAAGAAAAAAAAAACAAAACACCAAAACCCAAAGTCAATCTAGTGCTATGCAGTTCTTTTTCTCCCTGGAAAAAAAAAACTGAAGGGAGCATTTTGGTGTTTGATGGTTTCCTGTTAAGTAAATCTTATTCAAGACAGCAGCTGGCTTTGATGCATTTATGGGTATTCAGTGCCACTTTTCTTCTCTGCTTTCTCTTTCCACTTTCTAGTCTTTGCCAGTGGACTGTTTAGATAGCTCCTTCAACGGGCACAAAGTAGTCCAGTGAACAGTGAAAGCTACTGCATGCTCATCAAACCAAAACTAAACTGAAATTGAGAAAAACAAACAAAACCGATCAAAAATTTGAAAGGATTAAGCTCTTCACTCATTTGTTTAGGTAAGACAGAAATCCTATTTTATGAACCTTGTGCGAGCAAAGACATTATAACTGTAATCACAAAGACTCTGATTAACTTACATATTACACACAATATATTGTCTCATTAAAATGAAAAAAAGTGCATTATTTTTATTCTAGTCTGGGACCTGTTTGGATATGTATGGACACAAGAACTCTTTACTTGCTAGCTTATGACATTGCTATTTAAAAGCTGTTTTTCTTTTATTGTCCCCAAAATCAGAAAAGCTCCACAAGTCAGTTTCTGGTAGCACAACTTTCCTTGAATTCTTAGGTGGGTCCACAAAAAAAAAAAAAAAAAAACCTTGAAAAAATTTTAGCATTTTTGCAGGAGTGTGATACCAAAGTCCTACCATGTAGAGCAATACCTTAAGTCAAAGAAAGAATTGTGTTTTTCATGTCAATGACAAAAAGGGAAGAAATACCAAATTAAATCTGTCACAAAAAGAATTACAGAAATAAGTGTATGATTAAAATACAAACAATGACAATGAAATCGAATCTGTTGTAAATCTTTACTTTTTCTGTTCTTGTGTTGTGTAATAGAAAACTGAATACACTCAAGATACCTCACCCCAGAGAGAAGAGTCTCTCCTCACACAACATACACCACTTTGCATCTAATAACTATGTACATTTGAAAAAAAAAGAGGAAAGGATTTAACTCCCAAGAGTGACAAAAAGCACAGCTGATAACTTGACTACAAAAGCACTTCCTTAAATTGTGCATCATCTTGAGGGCTTCATCCACCTCAAGAAGCCATCCTTGGTGGCAGCTACTTACACAGCTTTCTTCCCGTGGAAACCACTAAGTGGAAACCTCACCTTGGATATATGTCAGGACATCAAGTGTGGTCTGCTGGTCAGTGCCTAGGGCAGGTGTGAACAGGGCCAGCTGGTCGCTTTCACACTGAGACCTGCGCCAACACTTCAGAGTCTTTATGGAGTGAGAAAGTAGAGCAGAAGCTCAGCGAGTACATCTTTTAAGCAGGATATTTAGGAGCCTCTGCAATCCTTTTACCAGACACACAAATGCAACCTCGGCTGCTTGCTGGGTTTTTTTTTTCCTTCCACTCTAAAAATACTAACCCTTCTTCTGAACTAGTTGGAAGGGACTTGTGAAGGGGTGGAGTAAGGGAAATCAGTGCACAAGTCACCTTTCAGCCACCTATGACATCAGCCTGCTGCCCTGATTCCTTCATTAATACCTTTGAGCTGAAAACAATGGGCCTACCATTAAGCACCACACAGTTTGAGATAAGAAAGCCCTAAGCAGATAATAATCGGTGCATTTAGCTGGATTTCAAACATTCAGCTGCTTAATCATTTCTTCCTCACTGCATGCTACCCAAACACACGGGGAATGCTTTGGATGCCTTGGGCTAAGGAAGAAGGAGCTGGGGTGTGGGGAAGAGGAGGGAGAGAACGGAGCCACAGGATGGGGGTAGGGGGGGAGAGGGGGATTTCATTGGCAATCCTCTCCCTGGGAAATGAAAACATTTCTTAATTGCCATTAGGGAAATAGGTTAAATACAAGCTTGGTAAGCTGCTAAGGGCTGGCTAACAGATTAGAGGGGATGGCTGTTGAAGCATTCTCATTTCCATTATATGACAGAGCAGGGAATTTTTATTTTCTTAATAGTCTTCAGAGACTGTTCCTGTCAGGCACTGGGTGTGAGACTGCTAGTTAGATTTTAACTAGTCACCTTCCAGCTGACGAAATGAGGCCCAGTTCTCTGGCCCTGAAGTGACTGCTTTCCTGTCTCATCCAAGGAAACAGAAACTGCAGGACAGGCTGACAGGGAAGGTATTGTAACACCTGCTGGCTTTGCTCACACAAAATAACAATGAGTAATCACAGAATCAGAGAAACTAAAGGCATGATGCAGCATACCTGTCACACAGGAGGAAGGGAAAAAAACACCTCAAGATCCCCAAACACTGAACAGACTCACGAGCTGAGCTTGGGCTTACCAGCAGTCCTGAGCAACACCTTACCTCGGAAGCCTTGGGGCCCACGGTGGGAGGAGTGTGGGCAAATTAAAAATCTCAGATGCCACTGCCTGCCTGCTAAGATCCTCAAAGCCTTGTCCTTCACATTCTATCAAGGCACCTCCTTCAGGTGGGTGCCTTTCTTCCTCCTCATTTGTCAGTTCCTCAAAAGTCCCATCTCTAGCTTATAAAGAGGATGATAAAGTTTTCAGTAAACTGATAGTGAGCAAACGGAAATCAAGTTTTCTTGTAAATGGGCACAGCCTTTATTCATCCACAGAACTAAGGAGCAGCTACAGGCAGTACACACAACAAAGCTGAGACACCATCCTGTAATCCTGCGTCATGCAAAACTCCCTGGGGCATGAGTGGGAGTTTTATCTGAGTAAGGTCTGAGTTTTTTAAGGAAAGTCTTTGTTCTGGGGCTCCCTGAAGCCAGTGTACTGAACTATTCAAACGACCACGGATTGTCAGGTAAATCGACAGGGGGTCATTTGAAGAACAAGTTTCTGGCAGCAATGCTAGTTTAAAGCAGTTGCTGCCACCTCTCTCTTTCCACCTGCTGACATATTTACTTTCCCCCACTCCAGTTTCCTCCAGTGATAAAGACACAAGGATTTGTTCAGCTGTGAGCAAATGATTAAGGAATTACTCTGGCTGTAAACTACCCTGTATGGGAACTTTTCCACAAGTTTTAACTTAGGCTTATAAACTGTTCTTAGCCAGGGAACACTGTGGCTGTGATTTAATAAACAAGGAGCAGGGACACACAGGCTACAGACATGGCTGCAACCATTCTGTGGCACTGCAGTCTACTCACCCAGGAGGGTCTATGTCACATGTACCAGCACCACTCAGACTCCTTCACAGTAATGTCATGCAAGTCACCTACAGCAATGGCAACGACACCCGGTCTAGCTTTAACACCCCAACTGTGTCCAGGTATTGTCCAAAAGAATTCTGGATGAGTCAGGCCATAGCTGCCAACAACCCTCCCCAGCAGTGCAGTGTAGATATCCAGCACCTAAGACTCCTGTGCCCAGTAGGCCAACATCACTAGCCCAGCAGTTCAGAGACTGATTGTTAAAGGTGCTTTGTCTCCTCAGGGGAAAAAGAACAGGTTGGAGTGATCTCCACCATCTTTAGACATACTCATCGTGTGTCCTTCTGTATCATCAGACATCTATCTCAGCACACTTTAAAAGTCTGGTGCTAACTGTCAGTTCCATCTGACCAAATGTAAACTTCTCTGTTGCTGATGTCTGAAAGAGATTGATAAATGTGTTGTAAATACTGGCTGATTTTCTCCATGGACAGTAAAGGAAGCTCTGAGAAAACTGACTCAACCTCTGGCATGTGAAGATGGGTGAAAAATATGCCACCCCCAATTCTTCCCCATGCTGGAAGCAAATGCCAGCCATGAAATTTAGTTTGGATGTTCTCTCTTCCAGGTAACTGTTCTTGCACAAGATGAGACCCAAAGCACGCTTACCTGGGTGTACAGACTGTGCAACAGCAACCACTTTGCTAACAAATGGTGTTGAAGGGCATTTGCTCAGCTATGCTGCTACCACAGATTCAGCCAGCACGGGCAGAAAGCCCATTCATTTACACAGCACTGGCCTGTGTTTCACTTGGCTGGTAACTCCATGGACCTCATTTGCATGGAGTATATTTCCCAGGAACACACTGGATCTTGACCTGATGCCAATAAGAAATGGAAAAGCATCTTACTTGGTTATGCTTCCCTTTATCAGCTCTCATTCAAAAATGTTTGACTGTTTCTCATACATAGAAATTATCTATTAATGAAAATTAAACCCTGAGTTTGGTAATCTTGCCAGATGATCCAAGAATTGATTACATACACCAGGGCAACTAGGAAACCAAGGTTACAGTGTGCTTGTTCTAAAGAGCCTGGGACAGATCCTTCGCATCTGCCAATCATTTCAGGCCAGAAGTTTTTAATGCATGGTTTTCCTGTGACCACCTATTTAGTCACAGCCAATCTAAACCAGCCACAGCAAAGACAACAGAGTAAGGAAAATACATCTTTGTGTGGTGGCTGCACACAATATCCTTAGTAACTGAAGGCAGCTGCTCTGGCTGGGCGTAAGAAACACTGGTTTAGGCCCATGGAAATCAGTGGCAAGTTGTGCCTTTTGTATGAAATTCTATAATAACACTGAAATATCCTTCTTAAAAAATAATTATTAACACAGGTTCATTTATGCTGTGGTGTTGGTTTTTTTTGTTTTTTTTTTTTTTTTTTTTTTTTTTTTTTTTTTTTTTTTTTTTTTTTTTTTTTTTTTGTTGCTAGACAACAGGAGAACAGTGGGGAAGTAAAAGAAGAGTCTTCTGTTATCCCAGAGCTTCTGATAAGAATTTTTTTTTCCAGCATAGGTACAGTTCAAGACTGTGCACCTTCTATTTACATTTGGACATGCAAGTGTTAGCCTTTCCAAACATGACCATGCTATGGTGCAACCCTTCTTGGCAAACAGCACACATTTATTCACGTCCAAGACCTTTTGAGTGCCTGTGAAAGGCACTGCAGGCTAAGCCAGCATGATCCTACTTCCCAGTGAAGAAAAAAGATGCTGTCTCAAATGCCATAGAAAGTCAGTTAATGTGTTTTTTTCTGTCCTTTGGGAAAGGAGAGGTACTGTTTCAAAGTACCAGTACAGTGGCAAATAGTGGATACGCTGTGCTTGACATGAAGTACTTTCCTTTACAACCCAAGTAGCATACAGGTAATTTGTCTCTTTCTGCAGGTTATGACAAGTCCAATGACTCTGAACACTACCTCTGGTTTAAGGCACTTGAATTCTCATTCCATAAACCCCCTAGCATGCACATTCCTGTAATAGAACAAATTCCTTTTCCCTGCTTATTGCATAGGCATTTATACTACATGTAAATATAGAAATAATGTGTCTATATTAATGAATAATCTCTAAAATAGTATTATATCATCAGAGGGTTATCCTTTATAAAATTAATAGGACCAGTGGAAGAAGTGGCTTTGTGGTAAGCATGGAAGCTATTGCTGCTAACAGGGCTCCTGGTTCCTAAATATAAATAAGCCTAAGTTATTATTTACAATGTTTTTCCATCTCATGCATCTATAGAGAACATGTCTATTACAGTGTCATATTCTACAACAAGGAAAATTAACCTCATCAGCAATTCTGGAATCCACCACATTATTAATTGCATCTCAAACCACATTTGGCAAACCAAAAACTTTGAGTAATCCTGGACAAGTAGTTGGACAGAGGTCTACTTATAATTACATAAAAATGTTGTGCTGGGAAATAAGTTGCTTGTGAATTAACTATTAAGGATAGACCATTTTTCATCAAAATGTTACTTGCATTCAGTCCTTTGCACCAAAGGAAAATGAGGAACAAATGGACTATATGCCACAATGGATGAAAATCATCTCAACTACAGCAGAGCCACTCCACTGCAGCCCAGTACAGTCACAACAGCAAGAAACTGCAACTAGATGAAACCAAAGAGAAATAAATTTTAAATACTAAATTTTATTTTAAACAAATAATAAAGTGAACAATCTGACACAGGGGGCTGTCTGTGTTACTTAATGCCCTTAAAACAAGATTAAATGGCTTCCAAAATATAAGCACATTCATTTAGGATATGACAATTGTGCAGGAATTACTGGGTGAATTTCTGTTCTGATGCTCTGCTGAAGATAAAACTATGTGATTGTAACAAATGTAGGCTTTAAATTCTCTAAGTATGAGGAATGTGACCCACCACTACTTATGATGTGACAAAAACACTCCCTTGACTATTAGTTAGAACAGGAAAATTGGCTTTAAAGGATATTAACAGAGTTTTTCATTATTCAAGTACATTTTTTTCCTCCTGTCACCCTCCTATCCCCCCTTTTATTCAAAACACTAATACACAAGCTTATTTTACCAAATTAATGTGGTACTGACTTTGTGCATGAAAGGAAAACAAGCCTGAGTTCCTATAAACCTTTCAAACTTTCATTCCACCTCCTTCCCAGTTTGCACGGAGGAGTCTATTTTACAACTTTATCCATGTAATGATCCTTGCAGCCTGCTTCTTCATGCCAGAATTTCTCTTTGAAGTTTGCTCTCCCATTAGTGTTTCAGTGTAGGTATTCAAACTGATGGCGCAAGCACAGCAGAACTCCAGAACTGTCCATGTTCCATCAAATACAGTTGTTTCATGTTGCTCGTGATTTACAGTCTTAATTAATGCTCTCAAAGAAGAAGAGAACATCTTGGTGGAGCATCCCCCTTCCACACAAACACACACACACACACACACACACACACACACCCCTCCTCCCTTTTTTTTTTCTTTTTTTTTTTTTTCGGGACAAACCAGTGCTCTCAGGGTTTTGTTGGACATTGTGCAGGATGGCTTTGCCAAGTAGAATGGAACACACTTAATACTTTTCCTTTATAACCTTTGCAATAAATCAGCTACCACTCCACTTACACGAGAACGGCCATTAGTGTCCTGTCCCCTCCCCCAGCACTTCCCGAATTTTAAACAAAGTAGGAATAAACTGAAGCTGAGCAGAGCCAGCGAGCCCAGTAAATCAGTTTAATGAGAACTGAATCAATCGTATGAAGTCCACTACTGAACAAATAAGGTGGACAGGAGAGGCTGAGCTTTCTGTGGAGGTACTGGGGATGGGGAAGCAGGAAAGCAGGGCTCACATACTTCATCTTCAGCAGTGACGCATGTCTGTTGTGAACACTCTGTTCTTTAAAATCACATTTGCCGCAGCTTGCTGCTGAATTCCTTGTTTAGATTTGGCTGTTTCCTCTCCTGTTTGTGGTTTATCTCCTCCATGTTTTCCCACAGAAGTGGAGTTTTCTGTTTACCCATTTTCACCACTTGTCTCCTCTAAGATTCACTTTGACTCTCTGTTTATCCTTCTCAGGTCTTCCCTATTTCCACATTTACTGTAAGTGAAGACTCTACACACACACACACACACACACACACACACAATACTATTCCATTACAAAGTCAGAAAGCGAATAATTGTGTATTTTTAGGAATACACAGTATTAAAGAATCCACAAACTACTGTATGACAGCATGTAGACTCCAGACATTCAGCACTAAAAGGGCCTTGCCAAAAGTGTAAACACCCACCCAACAGAAAAATTTAAAAAAACCAAAAAACACAAGCCAAAACCAACCAAACCAAACCAAAGCACAGTGCTTCAAATGTGTTGTTTTTTCCCCAAACCAGAGGCAGTAACTTACACAAGTGGGGCCAAGTATGGATTTTCTCAGTCAAAGGGTACTAAGAGGTTTTTACTTTGAATACATCAGTCCCCATCTTGGGGACTTTTTGATCATTCTGTCTCATGTACTCAGAAAAAGGAGCTGTTAAAATGCATTAATGAGCAAAATCAGGAATGAGTATGTCCCCTTTGCACAAGGCTGTGCTACTTTCCTGCTCCAGCTACAAAAACTGTTGGATGAAGGAGAGTGCATAGCCCCACCATTCAGTTCACCTCTGTGTGTCTTCCACAGGTCTGCCAAACCTCCTTCACTTGGGACTCAGTAAGACAACCTCATCCAATCTCAGATATCCCAACCCCAGCTATAACTCTTTTCTCCTTGAAACAGTCATCCCTTTTCAAAATTAAGGGCAGAAATATGGGCCACATTTTCTCTTCTGTCTTCTTAGTTCCTCCAGAACGAGCAAACAGAGCTTATTTGTGAGATCCTGCTGTCACAAGTCCAACATTTGGACAAAGATAGAAGCATTTGCAGCTTATTTGTGAATGTGGTCCTGTTTCCAGAACATTACTGCCTTCACTGTGAGTCTAAAAGAAGAGTGCACTTTGATTCAACACTCTGAAACACTTCAGGATCATACAGCCACACTTTTAATCTCAGCAGGTCAGTCAGCGAAGACTACTAGCCCATCCAGTGCTTCTTCTCTGCCAGTGCATCAATTTCTCAGATGTACTATTGCCCATGAAGAGGTTGAGTACCTATTAAATTTCCAGACTTGGCAATAGGAAAACCTATTACCACTGACACCTCTCTACGAGCTGCATGGCTTCCGGGAAAAGGCAACTAATTAACATCGCTAATTAGAGAGACAGACAGGGCCACTTTGCACCCTCTTGCCCCCTGCTTTCTCCTTTCCCAGTACAAAGGAGACAAGAGGACACATCCAGAGCTGCCAGCCTGACCTCGGAAACGGAGACCCTCTGCCGCTGCAGGCACAGTAGAGACCATTCTGCACAGTTAAGGGTAGCAGGTGCTCCTCAGGTGTTTCTGAGCACAACATTTAAGGATGTTAAGATGGTATGTATCCATACCAGGCAGAATGTATTTATTAGAGTAAGATTGGAAAACCTGCTTATCTACCTGTAAATCTTACCAGATAGGCTTTTCTTAAAGCCTTGTATTTAAAATAAAAAGTGATTTGTGGGAGTCTCAGTTGTTGTGAAAGAAAGAAGTTAGCTGTCTAGTCTTGGTGACAAAGAAAAGCCTGAAACTGCACCAAGCCCAGAACTCAAAATACTATTTTCATAACCTGTGATTTTTAAGGCAACTTCATGACATGACTTACAGTTCTTGAAAGCTACAGTTTGATAATATTATAGGTGATAATCTAAACCCCCCATATTCTCTGAACTGATTTAAATTTTTTTCTTGGGTTTTTTTTGTACGTAAAGTATTTTGTCATAATACCCCAAGACATAATAAATGCCTTTCTCCAACCTCTAGACCAGTGCTTTGCTCTCCACTGCATTTAGCAATAAAGGCTGTGGTTTTCTGACAAAGCAAGTGCAGTGTCTGCTGTTAACGGTAAAAAAAACCAAACTCAAATGATAAAAAAAAAGAATGCAAAGCAAGTGACACTAGCAAATATACAGTTTCAAGCTTCTGGTATGCAAAAGCACATTGAAGAACTCAAGATAGAGAATATTAGGACTATATTTGAATTTTTTTTGAGTCCCTGCTGTTTGCTCTGGCTCTTCTGTCTGATAGGTATTTAAACTACCTAGGATGGCCTATGGATTCAGAATATCAAAAGAACTGAACAGTTAAGAAAAACAAACAGAAAAGGAAATTAAAAGCAAGTTCTTGGCATGGCTAATTCACTCTTCATTCTAAATGGCTACATATATCTCTAATTTTTGTAAAAAGAGAGAAGAAAAGGTACTGCATTCAAAACAGAACAGTAAGTCATAAAGTCTAGTTCCAAAGAGCTTAGAAAAGAGAAGGAGATTTCAATGGAAGGTTCTTCTTTTTTTTCTACTCTTACCAAAACTTTGCAGGCATCAGGAAAACACGAATCCAAAAATTATTTATTGTAACAGACCATTGTTCTGGTCATAGCCACCAGTGGGTCAGTCAGATCCAAAGCCCTCTGTAATGAGAGTCTCTCTGTTGATTTCATGGCTTTGGAACCATACCAATGTTTGTGCATTTCTTTCAAGGAACAGTTTTTCCAAATAAGCTGGGATTCTTTTGGAATTATTCCAAGGGCTACGTGACACTTTCAAGAGTTTATATTCATCCAAGTGACTTTGAGGAGCCAGTTCTCTTATTTTACATGGAAAAAAATACTTGGCAGAGGATGGGAGGGAATTAAAAGCACTGTATGAATCCATCTAGGCATTTCTAGACTCTTCTTTGGAAGGTGTCCCTCAGATTTGATGTCACAGACAAGGCAGACAGCAGCACAACCTTCCCTTCCCTTCCCTTTCCCATTACTTTTGCTTCCCCACAAAGCAATCTGGTAATTGCTCTAAAGCATGAAGAAGCAAAAATTAAACACACATTCTCCCAGTCATGGGGTGTAATTAGAGATATGGCTGAAGAACAGAAGTTCCCCTCACTAGCTGCAAACACAACTTCTTTAGTGCTCAGAAACCCTTGTGATATGTTTAAAATAAATAACCAGCTACAAAAATACTGTTAATATTAAAATTATGTGAAAAAATTCTTGGTAGACCTCTGGGATCTACCCAACTAACACTAGTGTCAGAGTGCTTACAGATATATAATTAACACAGCTTGAAACATTCAGTACAAATGTTGAGCAGCCTGAAAATTTTAGTTTTACAGCAGTATTCCTGCACAGATGGAGTAATACCATGGTTTCTTACAGCAGCAGCCTGATAGAATAGCAGCGAAGACACAACAACATCTTCTTTAATTAAAGCACTAACTTCTGCACTCCATTTTTCCTTCAGCGGACACAGAAAGGTATTCAGGCCCTTCAGTGCTGGAAGAGTATTCAGGTGGTCTTTATGCCCAATATCCTCAAGCAGTTATGTATTTAACATCCATTGAAATCAAACTGTTTTGCTAATATGTGAGGGATTATATTTTGACTCTTTAGTAGCTTTTTATAGTATTCAATTAACAAACTTTCTGCCAAAAAGCCAGGCCAAAAGGTCCTGCTGCATATGTAGCTAGCTAGATTTACCACATTTACATTAGCTACTCCAAGCAGAAAATAGTGTATTCATAAAAAACCTAAAAGTGTCTTGATTCAGCAAAATCTGTTGCATAAACCTGCTCTTATTCACTCTGTGATTTTGACTGCCTCTTGCAAGCACTACTGTGAATACTCAAAAGCACTTTTTCAAATGAAAGAAAATCAGAGCATCTAGTGTCGGCAAGCCTTGTAAAGTCCATACATGTTTACACTTGGCATCAGATTACACACATTTGACTTCTTGATTTACTGAGCACACTTGTGTTTTCCCTTCTTTTGTCAGAAATAAAATACAGCTATTCTTAAGAGAAGTCTTTGTTTTTAGAAAGACCTAATTTGTACTGTATGTTAGGAGAGTTCACTTTTTGCCCCACCCAGAGAGAAGCCTGATCCAAATACCAGGGGAAAAAAGAGAAACTCAGAAGAGGTTAATTTGGGTAACGGCAATGTCTGCTTGCAAGATGTAAAAAAAGAGAAAGACAGAGAAAGAAAACAGACAGTGAAGCCCTTGGACAGGTTTGGGGGGTTTTTTTGCTGCATCACAAAAGCAATTCTGCTGAAATCTTACTCGGAACATTGCCTGAGTAAAAAAGAGAAACACAGTTCTTAAATTATTTTGTACTTTCCACGTAGAGGAACAGTCAGAACTGTATGGGGTTTTACGCCTTCTTAGTAGCCAGCTTATAAACAGTGCAGCTACCAGTCTTTCCATAGGAAAAACAGTGTTCTGTGGATGATGATAACATGACTGACTGCCTGAGCTTCAGAGGCATAGAAGGCCTTCTACCTAAATAAGGTGTGGTGGCAGGCCATCTATTAACTAACAGACGACTGGCAGTCAATAAACATTGGATGAGAGTCAGGAATCAGAGGAAAATCTTACACAAGTGAAAAATTTGCACAAGTTTACTTTTCTATCTCTTATTTCCATGATTCTCCAAGAAGAATATTCCATAAAATCAGATGAAAGGGAAGGGGTTTTATTTGAACAATGTGTGTTAACAAGCCATCAAGTGGAGCACTGGTACATAAGAGTTTGAGAATCAAACTCATAAAGATAGCAGTAGCCACAACAAAGTGAATAACTAGGTGAGACCTGAAATTTTCAACATATTTTTATGGATATTTACATGCAGGAAAAGGAAACTTATCCAAATATAGAAATCAGGTCAATTCAAAACAGTTGTGTGATTTCCAAGCTAATTCAGGAACTGCCCTATCATTAATCATTATGCAAAAGAAAAGGAAGATAAATCAAACACCATTTGTTCCTGCTAATAATTTGAGAAAAAACCATAATGCAAACCATTTTTTTCCAAATGTAACAAAGCAGAATTGCCTCAGAACACGGCTTGATGCCTTCTGCACACAGCCAACCTAAAATCAGCCCAAAATAAACGATTTATGAGCAAGTAAACAAACAAAACACTCAGTTATGAATCCTACTACCTCTGTAAATTGCCTGACAAATGAGTACACTTTGCTTTGCTGCCATGGGGAATCCTACTGAAGGTTTGAAGTACTAGAGCCTTACTCATATCTCCCATTATCCAAATAGAATATATTAATCTAGATGGAAAAAAAAAAAAAAAAAAAAAGAAGAAGAAGAAAATAATGCTTTATATGTGCAATTGAACCTATAGGTTTTCCTTTTGTCCTAAGTGTGCTAACCCCACAGCATTTCTCAGATATTTCCTGCAGTACCTTTTCTAGAAATAATGATTTCTACATATAGCTTCTTTCATAAATCTATCACAGTTCAGTATCAAATTAGCAGTGACAGAGAAATATGTATCTTCTTATTTTTATGACCTTAATGTTGGAGGCTGTTGTTCAGAGCTACTGTGACTGCACCAAAAAAATTCAGGTCCACATCTTCCTGATAATGTTGCAATTGATAAGCTAAAAATGAAAATTGTGTGATTTTTGTATGTGCTGTGAAATTGCTGATACCTTAAAACTTTACATTAATTCATGATCTTGCCTCAAAATTTCATGAGTGAAAATAAAATCCATGATCTCAATACATGGCCAAGTTGTTCTTTCCCCAGTTTCAATTGTGCCACTTTTTCACAGTCAGAACATAAGACCAAATTTGTAAGAGAGGATGCAGACAAAACCTGAATACATTACTCACATAAAAGAAAATCTTGATATTTTATTTTCAGCTGAGATGTAAAATATCCTCCTGGGAATTGCTATTAAGCTATGATTTGGGACCCCTGCATTCAGTTAGAAGAGTTATTATTTAGACTTAAAGGCTACCACAATAAATAGTTGTCTTATCCCTTCTCAGGAATTCTCTTTGGGCTGTTAGAAATCTGGGCTTGGGCAGTCACCCCCACACTGGGAAAACTGCAGCTTTGTTTTTCCTCACTTGTTCCTCATCTAGGAGATGCTAGACCAGTCGTAAAACATGGCATGCAAACAGCTTGTAGAAACAGGGAAACCACATTTTAAATTATATATATTAGGGTTCATTTAATGAGTTTCAAAGAATTTTTCCCATCTGTTTTATTAGATTTTGGAAAATAAACTGTGTGATGTACTGATGAAATCCAAAATAGGAAGGTAACTGTAGTTGCTTGTTTATATGAAGAACAAGTGTGTTTCTCTTTAGATTAGCAAAGACAAATAAATCTATTGTATAAGAATTTTTTTTTATTGCTGATGTGCAATCATTTTAGCAACTGAGCTGTGTACTTGAATTTTGAGATGCTGCTTGTCTGCTTTAATAATCACATTAATTATAGTTTTAATCTGAATTCCCTGGAACACAGAGATGTTACAACAGTAGAACAGCACACATTCTAAAGGAGCCTTCCTCATTAGGAATTTTGATGGAACACATGGAGGAGTGCTCACAGAGCCTGTGAGCAAAAAATTCCAAACTACTTTAAAGTTTTATTTAAACATTTTCAAACAGAGATGCACTAACTGCACTTCCGAAGGGACAACCTGAAAATGTGGATTCAACTGCTTAGAAGCCAGAGCTGCCATGGTACACATTCCTGTGGTGGCTCCTGCTTGGCCAACACCAGGCATCATTTCTAAATCACTAATCTAGCACTGTCTGAGAAGGTTTGCAGTTTGATCACAGCTTCTGCAAGGAAGCACCTTGGAAAAAGGAAGCTGTGTAAGTCCATGCACACCAGCTAAGGCTCAGTCATCCCTCTACCCTGCAGAAAACAACTCATGAGAAGCCCACTGATATCTATTTTGCACTTCCACCACTTGTGATACTGGAGTGCTGTACGAGCTGAGAACCTGTGAAGCTTTTTTTGCCCCTTTGAATACTTTGAATAATAATAATAATAATAATAATAATAATAATAATAATAATAATAATAATGATTTTCTAATGTCTGTTGGCATATTTTTAAACCAAACAGAAGGGGTATTTTCAGTTTCTTCATCATCAGGATGAGAAGATGAAAATGTCTACATATGGGAGCCTCCCTAAAAGCTCGTATGAGACAGGTGCAGGAAGAAATAGTCTGTCTAAGCACTACAAGGGTATGCAGGAGACACCATTGTGTGCTATGTGTCTTGAGATTGTTCACCTATGGTTTCTAGTTAAAATCTATAACCTTTAAAGTATTATTTCTACGCTAGGCAGGATGTAAATAGAGTAACTAGTACGTAAGACCAGAAACCAGAGAGCTTTGCAAGGTGTTTGTGGTTCAGATACTAAATTACAATTTGATTAACCTACTTAGCAAAATTGATGACAAATGTAGCTTTGGTGAAATTATTTTCTGAAAACAAAACCTTCTGCAGGCTACTTAAGGATATTAAATACTGTTACAGTGATTTAATGAGTGTTTGGTTTCACTGCGACATTGGAAAATTAAGTAAGAGTTTCAGTTTGAGCTTGAGTAAATTCTGATCAAAGGCTTTCAGTATTTTCGGTTTTATTTTAAGGAAGTTTATAAATTTTGTATTGCTGAATTTTGCTTAATTTAGTAATGTAAAGTGCCTCCATTATACGAAGTCTGCATAATTTTCTTCGCCTAACACAGTGATACGCTTCACACATCAGCCTTCCAGACTGCACCTCTACGGACAAAAATATTTGAGTCTTTGTTTCTCCCTCCAATCCATCTGCTAAGCACTGGCCATGAGGCCAGTCTGTTTTGCCCTAGCATTTGACTCTTTTTGATGAGCTAATGCCTGCAAGGCCTCCACCTTCCAATGACTCCCCTGCTAATGTACAGTGCACACCTGTGACTGTAGTTTTTGGAGGACACTTGTTTCTAGCCCATCACAGCCAAGGAAGGCCCTTTGTGACGTATTTCACATTGCTGTGTGACAAGGACTGTGTAGCTTCACCGAGACTTTTGGTAGGCATGGTCTCACCTGGAACCTCCAAGCTCCAATACAAAGTAAATTAACTGAGGCAAGAGGAATACACTAATTAGTAAAACTAATTTCAGGAAAATTTTGTGGCAGCTGAGAAAGCCTCAGTGAAAAAAAAAAAAAAAAAATAAAAAAAAAAAGAAGAAAAAGAAGAAAGAATAAATAACTTCTAGATAAAATTAACAATTGTACCAAATACCTCCGTCATGGCAGTCAGGTGACAATGAGAAACAGGAAATCTCACACTTGCATAAGTGAGAAAGGCTGGAGACCTTTAATAGTCTAACTATAATTTCCAGTATTTTGTATTGCTTGCTCTGTAGAGCCAAAAAAGACAAGACACCCTGTATAAACATGAAGCAGTATTACAGGAAACATGCATTTTTCCTAATTTCAGGGAGTTGCTTGCCACATTTGTTTACAGAATCACTCATTCTGTTTACAGGGACATTAACTGCATGAGTATCATTTTTCCTCTCTGTGATTTTTATACACTGAGCACTCATTCTGAAAGTAAGTCAGTGGACCCTCTTTTATGCAGTTCAAGCCTAACATTGCAACATAGTCATTATGGTGCTTCCTACATGTATTAGTTTTTGAAAGGGCTGACCCCAAAATAAAACGATGCAAATCGCATTAGCGTTCAAGCCAAATGCCACTGTGCCGGGAGAAGTGGAAAGGCATGAGTCTGTCTCCGGCGCTGCAACAGCAGCAGGGGCTGCTCAGCCAAGCTGCAAAGTCCTCTGCTGGGGCTGGGCAGGAGGAAGCAAGCAGCTTGGAAAGGAGGAGACAGGGGACCAGGGGATCTGGCATAATCACAGAGGAGAAACGAAAAGCAAATAGCAGAACAAGAGAAAATGCATGCTGAAACTTGAAGGAAACCAAAGTGAAAGAAACAGGTGTGGACAAGTAGATAAATGATGAGAGGAAAAAACAATCAGTCAGTCATGATTCTTATTTTCAAAAATAAAAGAGTAGATGAGAAGGGAGGAGCGAGCCCACTCTTTAGAGAGAACACAGGAAAAGGAAAGGTGAGAAGGAAGGTCAGCATGAAAAATGGAAAAGTAAAGTGGGAAAAGAGAGAAAAATTTCAAGAAAAATGAGAAAATTGTGATGCTTATCCCTCCACCCTCCCCCCCAAAAAAAGCTTCTCCCTCGTCTTGTTTTTCTCTTGGCAGAAAAAAAATGTAGACTGAAAGAAAGCAAAAGGATGATTACATTCTCACAGTAAGGAGATAAAGGACAGGAGCAAATTGGATATGAGCTGTATTCATCAGAGGATACGTAAGGGAGTAGCTGAATTCAAGAACACTGCAATGCAAAACGAACATTTCTTCAAGAAGGAAAACTGTCTGTCTAGCAGAATTCCTAAAATATTACTGCAATCCCACAGCTTTGTCCAAAAACCCAGTAAATAAAACTTTTGTCTGAAACTTTTCCCACCATTCCAAGGCAGTTAGTATTTAATCTAAATAACCTCCTGCTGAGTGTTGATCACAGGCTGTAGCTCTGCAATTCAGCCTCATCACAGCCCAGTCTAAAGAGAGCTTTAATAAATAGTCAGCTCAAATTCACTCAAATTCCAACTTGCTTAGAGTATGATCTCTATTTCTGAACTCATAATGGCTGAACCAAAATCTGGAACTTTGTGATGTTTGTGGAATGTAGGATTTTTGCGCTGGGTCTCCAGCTGTTGTGAAGTCACTGCTGTTTAGTGTATCAGCAATTTTGACTGGAAAAAATATAATGTGTTTTCAAATATGTGGTGAAGTCTTCAGCTATTGCCAGACTAGAGTATAAGAAATGCCTTGATGGTAAATAGGCCACCAGCACTGCATCTCAGGTAGAGACTGAAAAGGGAGACCTGAAATCTATTTGGCTCAGCCCAGGTTCTTCCCACCTCACTCCAAATGCTGCTTTTGCAACTGGTTTTCTTCTGCTCATTATTCATTTTAATGGCACAGGCACCTCACTGCCTGTACCGTGCTCACCTTGAATCCCACTGAGCCACACCTCATTACAGCAAATCCTCCCTGAACAATGACGGATTTATTGACATGCACAGGGGTCCAAACATGAGAAAATTAGATTTGTTCAAACCCAAACTTCACAGGAATCATGAGCCCAAAAACCTGCAGGCACGACTTGTAATGACATGGACATTTTTAAGCTCCATAGAGACCCACTGCCCCCCTGATATTTTTACCTTGAAGAAAAAAAACAGAAAGCGCCTGTTTGCAAGCAGATGAGGACTCCCCAGTCCTCACTTAAATGGAAAGCACTTGCTGCTGCAAGAGAGCTGTGACTGCAGTTGCTTATTCAGCCAGACACCTCTTCCAAAATAGCCCCTTCTCACCTGCCGGGTCCAATCAGCAGCCCAGAGGAGGGCTTTTATAGAGGCCAGCTATCATTTCCTCCTGCTTTAGATCCAGTGACCCAATGCTAACACCATTCCCCACTCCCAGCATTACTGCACTGACTGACAGGGTCAGTCCTTGCTAGATGTCACTAAATCAACATCCCTGCAGGGTCTCTTTCCAAAGGGAGAATACGCTGTCCCGGGTGACCTTCAGAGTTCACAAGTGACGGACGCAGAAGCCCCACACCATCCATCACTCCGGCAGGAAGGGACATTTGCAGAGGATCAGAATGGCACGGGACTGCCATGAACTTCCTGCACCCTGCTTCCCCTGCATACCGAGCCCTGCTGTTTCCAGGGGTTCATTTATCAGGAGAAGGGAATAGAAGGTGAAGTCAATGAAGCTGCACTGAGCGCGGCAGAGGTCAGGCCCAGGAGGGAACCCAAAGTGCGCATACACACATACACAAGAGACACAGAGAGAGGGCAAGTATGTTTTCTATTAGCTGCCTGCTATAAATATTACAGGTCAAATATTTTGTTTTGAAAATAGCCAAATCCCAAGGACTGCTTCCACCCATCAATCTAAAAGGAGGGGAAAGAAATGTCAATGCTTTCTTCATTCGAAAATTAGCTCAAAACAAACAAGGTCATGGCTGTTCCATGGCTAACAGTGATGAGCGACTTCTATCAGCTCCTCTTCTGTTCCTGACCTAGGTATGAGAAAAGCCAGATTTCTGATGCATGGAGAAGCAATTCCCAGGACAATACCTAGAGAGGCAGTCCTTCATGTGAACTGTGATCTGGAGTGCCTATACAGCAGGTCTCAAACTGACCAAACTGATTTTCAGCATGAACATGTGATGCAGCTTATGCCTTATAACACAAAGATATCAAACCATAAAACGAAAAGTAATGGATTACATGGTAGATAGATTTGCCAGGAGATATGACCCTGCTTTTACAATTAATAATGGCCTTAATGGCCTTATTTAAGTACAAACAGACAATAAACACTCCTTCACTATACACTATCTGTTGCTGAGGAATATTTGTGAAAACCCAGATGCTTGGCTGGCAAGTAATACCTGAGACCTGATAAACAGCCCTGTTTTCCATAACACAGACCTTATCAGGGATAGGTGGAGTCTGGGGGACACAAATGAAGAGCCTGCTTTCTGAAACCCCTCTGCCCATGCTGTTTCAGCATCTGTAACAACTCCCAGCCCCAGCTGCAGGCGGGCAGTCACTGGGAGCACACCTGCAGCCCAGATGCCAGAGCAAGAGCCACACTGGTCACCTTTCCCACTGGCATCTTTTCCCTCCATTTGCTGAGCAAATGATGGGGGGAGGGCTGTGTTCCTCTGCTCACAGCCACGCAGAGTGATGGAGTCTGGGCACACCAACATTGCAAGTCAGCAGCTCTGACTCGCACACCCCTGTTTGAATGCTCTCCTGAGAGAGCAGCAATTTTGCTCCTTAACACTGGAAGCTCAAGCGTTGCACTGAGTTTTGTAAGGTAGTGTGTAAACATCACATCAAAACCCAAAGCAACTCACTGCCCTCTAAATACACTATCACCAGCTTCACAAAGACAGCTTTTTCATTCTGGCAGCTGCACTTACATATGACAACTCCTCACAGTGTATTTTTTATGGCCTGGTAAACACTCTGCATATATTTTGACACATAAGAGAAGGGTAATAAAAGGTGAGAACATTCCAGCCCAGGAGCAGAGTGTCCTACCTGGCACTCTAGCTCTGTCCCAAGAGTCCATGGGATGGGAGGAGGGGACTCTAGGCACACCTCACCCATGGCTCCTCCCTCTTGTACTCTCCACACCAAAAGCATGACAAGCGCATTGGTGCTCTGGCTCCTTCCTCAAGTCCAAATGTATTCATTTTCACCAACCACAGCCATGCTAGTAGTTACACTACATAGCCAGTCACTAACAAGTTTTATACACCAGTGAAGGCAGAGTTGGGAATATCAGTGTTTTCTGGGATGGAGAGATAGAAAGTGGGACAGCAGAAATACCTATCACCACCAGTCCACCTGTGCCATGCATTAGTAACTTGGCAGCTGAAATGCCATTACAACCTGACTGGAAGGCCAGGCTTTGAAAGTGCTTTTCCAGTGCAAACTTTATGCCTTATTTCGCTCTGCTCCAGCTTCTGGTGCAGTGAGGGCCAGGGAAGGCAAAGTTGTCAGAGCAACCCTGCTGTCCCTGCACCTCAAGTCTCTGTACTGAGAAAACACACCAGTCACCACAGGAGTGACTATTCTGCTGTGATAATGTGTGGGACCCCTTTAACTATCAAAAATCAAGCGGAGCATTTCCTCAACCAACTGCAAAATCCCCCCTTCTGCCATCTTCATGGACGGCGTGAATTCTGGAGGAAGTGAACACCCTGATCATACGCATCCCTGACACCCTGACACGTGCAGTACCTATGCAGGAGCTGAGGACTTCTCATCAAACCAGCCAACACCTTTTCATGGCTGAAGAATGAGGACCAATGATCCATACAACAGATTAATTACAGCAATGTGATGGGAAGGATGTTTCTTACAGAACACCTGTTTCTTAACAGAACACCTAACCCATTTTTTACAAAACTTAAATGCACTTCACAGACAATGGTAGTGTGAGAAAAGTATAGCAGAAAGGGTATAACATAAGGCTAACATTCTCCACTTAGTTATGTCATCCTTTACCATTTTCCTACCACATCCATTGTCTACAATAAATACAGCATTGGAAGATTTACCATGCTCACCTATCCAGGGATAGAAGTCTAATTGTGACTCAAAGAGGGGCACTGTCTTGTCTTATCCTGTCACATCAGGTGTTTCAAAACAAACTCCTTTACAGTGAGAAAATGCTGAGGCAAATGAGGACTATGAAGGAGAAAGGCATGAAAGAGGGGTCTTTATGTTCTATGTAGGTCTTGCCCCAGGCACAGAAACAGGTCTGAGCAGCAGTGGGGTGAAGGGCAATGCTAATATTAAGAAGGGGTATACATTCAGCAAAGTATTAAACTCTGTAGGTATGGAAACTGCTATGTGTGCTGGGAGCCAGAGGGAGACACCAAGGCCACCTGAGGTGCTGCTCTCTGGGCAGCAGCATTTGGTGTCCATTGGCCTCTGCAGTGGGGCCATGTCTGCAATAAGTAGCTGCTATGCAATTGTTTACTGCTGTTATGGCTGCTCTGGTTTATGCACTGGAATGGGGTTATCTGGGGGGTTTAGGTGATTGGGCTGGGATGAGGACTAGCTGGCTGAGACACAAGCCAGCCAAAACAGAGATCACCCGAGAGGTGCAGAAGGTGGGTGGGGGTGGAGAGGACAGGAAGGATAAGCCTGTACCAGCCCTTCCACCCAACAGTACAGCCTTTTATACACAAATCCAGTTCGAAGCGCAAAGGTCTTGTTACAGACAAAGCTGATACTACACTAGAGCCACATCAAAGAGCCTTTTTTCTTTGTCTACGCTTGGTAAAGAGCGTGTGACCTCTTATTTCAGATGTGGATTTCTGACATTTACCATATTTTGGTCACCTCAAGAGCGGGCTACTGTCATGGCTTTGCTTGCTCGGGTCCTTAAGATTACACAGAAGCTGAAGTGAAATCAAACACACGGGGCAGCCTAAGTGTGGCTCTGTGATTACTTATGCACGACAGTTAGCAGCTTGAACTTAATGCAGAGATAAGGATTTAGCTGTAAGTGCTTTCAGTTTCCCCAAGACAGGGCTGCCTACCCTGCCACCGTGTAACTCCATGGTCCCCTAGGTCTGCATAAGTTCATTGATATGCAAGAAGCAATATTGTCTACATGCTAATCTTAGACTTGTAATCAGTTCACTGGGAAGGCTTCTCTTCCTGAGATGACTTTTGCTATCAATTGATGATTTTTGCACTATCAAATCTTCCCGGTTTTGCTTGGATTTTGACACTATTTGCTTTATATTTCTTTGGAGAGACAAATTTTATACTAAATATAACAAGGCAGGAGGACGACTGCTAGTTTGTGAATCTCTGAAGTAATAATAGAGCTGTCTTATAAACTGTTAGGCACCAAATACTGCAATTCAATACTCCAAATTTGGTGGTTATGCTGTACATACCTATTATATACAAAAGTTACACTGCAAGAGCATAGAATTTTCACACTTCCCTCCTGAGTGAGATGAGATTCAATAAGATAACTGCTTCCCATAAAAAATTCATGCCCAGGAATAATGTATATATAAATACACAAAGCTATATCACAGTGCAAGAACATCACTTTAAAACAAACTCAAAATATTTCCCAGTATAAAATAATGTAGAAGGTACTATCTCTACCACCATAAAATGTTTTGGGGTTTTTTTTTTTCTATTTCCTGTCATCATCAAACTAAAAGGCAATGCAGTGAAAAAATCTAGTTTTTCTGAGAGGAGTTTTCCAAAACACACCAGCTTACCAATTTCTAAAGAATTTAGTAAGCATGGCCATGGAAAGAAAGACCTATGCACTGTTTCCAGCTTTAATGGTTCAGCAGGGTACTGAGGTATGAGAATCAGAAAGTGAGCTAAAAAGAGTAACTTTAGTGGGATGTTTTCAGCTGAGAAATGCATGGGAAATAAGGCAAAACCTGGGGTAACTAAAGAAATAAGAAACTTATTTTGATTCTAAGAAATACAGTTTTGCAAAACAGGCATGTTGTTTATTACTAATTTTAATTTGCTACCAGCTCTGAATGCACAGTAAGTATCTGCTCTTGCCAAAGGCAGAGCTAATAATAAGTTTACTTTTTCAAGTCACATTCTGCTACATTGCTTCCCTTTATTTTTTCTAAAACTCTGGAAAGTTTGCTTCAGTAAATTCAAGACCCACTGAGATACCAGACACTCTACTTAAATCCAAGAGACATAGAAAAGGAAGTGGAAGGAAGAAGGAAAATTTGTCTTAAAACCAGTTAAGAAGGCAGGAGGTGGGGGTTTTTCTGCACGTTGTAAAAGTTTTGTTTTGGGATGAATGAATAATGTTAAGCAGTGTGAAAAAAACAACCTCTCAAGTGTTCCCAAAGAAAGTCTGAGTATTTTTAAAAATACATGTTTTATTTTGAAAGGGACGCTCTGAGATGCTAGGCTTTGAGAATGATTAATGAAATTAAAAGCTTAAAAAAGTTTCAGCTGAAAACTCTCCAACTCTTAACCAGAACAACAAACTGAATTCATAACCAACCAAGTTAATTGCTTTGCTTTCCACAGCAGCACGTATTGGCAAAGTTATTTGTCATGAAAACCTCCTCTACACAGCTCTAGCTGAAGAGCACAGGGCTGTTTCCCTGAATCTGAGGCTTGAAAGAGCTGATGTGACTTTGGCCAGACCACAGTTTGCATCTCTGGTTGCCAGAGGCAGCTAGTACTCTGCAGAACTCCATATACCCCTTGTTTTTCCCCAGCACACTCTGGAGATGGGACAGGCAAGAGATAAGGGAGAGGCATGGAAATTCCCCTCCAAGCAGAGGAAGGCTGGAGGGGGGGAAGCATGCGGGGAATTTCCTTCACACAAGGTGAATTTCCTGGGAGCAGCACTGGCTGGGATCTTTGCATAAAAACCATATTAACCATCTACAGCAGAACATGGTATTGGCCTCACCTCCATGAAAGGGAATTGGTAATGCCACTGCATTGATCAAATCTGGCTTGTGATGCACTTCAGACACATTGTGTGTTATTAGGTTACCTCATTTTCTTGCACATTTTTCCAGTCATCTTTCCCCAGCAGCCTTAAAATATATAACTTCAAACTAGTGCCAGGTACCCTCAATGATCAGGGCTGCTTCTTCTTCTCTCTCTGCCTTTTACACACACTGCTTGAAATATTATTTTTTTAAACTTCATTTAAATAGGATTCAAGAGCTGAGGACTGTTATCCTTCACCACCTAACTTTTTCACCTGTAACTCCTGACCAGACTAAACCACTAAACCATTAACTTTGGTGCCTTTGTGAAAGAGCATATCAAAAACATATCCACTTTTTGTTTTCACACTTTCTTTCCCTCTTCAGGAGAAATCAGAATGCGAAGCAGCATGGTGCACCTTACAAAATCCTCAGTGTCTACCACACTTCCTCCTTTTACCTACTAGGGGAATTGAAGGTGACTATTCTTACACCTACCACAACCATTTAAGCCATTCTTTGCTTTCTTCAGAAGTCGCCACACACACACACATAAATTCCTGCCTTGCATATGTTTCAATATACTTTGTAAAGTTCTTTTATTTAATTCTTTGGGGGAAGAAATAAGGGAAAATTTGTTGTGTTTTTCCAATTCCTCATCTTCATAACTGGCAGTGAGTAACTTTTAATTCCTGTATGGCTATTTTTCTCCATCATCCATTGGGGTGAAGTTGACACAGTAATTCCTAGTATACAGTTGCTAGGAAAAAAAAAAATCCAAATGTGTTTATTTTCATTATATGGTGCTAAAAGGATGTGCAACTGCAGCTAAGGAGCTATTGTGTCAAGCATAGAACACTTCTATTTCATCCAAGCATTAAGTAAAAGTTTAACATCAAGGGTACGAGTCATCCTACCTGCTCAAGCAGTATCCTTCATGGAAGTAAAGCTGAGGATGCCAGAGGAGCTGTGCCAGTACTGAGAGACCTGTGAGCTGAACACATGCCTTTCCTACATCAGCAGAAGCGTAACACTTCTATGAAAATTACCCTTTACCATCTGACTCTCAGTCACAAATGTGCCTGCACTTTTAAACTCGGTTGAACAAACCATGGCAAACCCTTAAAAGCTGTACATTTCCCACGTGAGGAAATCCCGGTGGAGTTATCAGAGCTGGCTGAGGAATTGTAAACTCACATCAGCACTCAGCGATGCAGAGAAAAATTGAGAGGGAAAAAATCCAAAACAACCACCCGTCAGGAATTTCCAGTATATAAAGCTGTTGCAAGAGGTGCCAAAAGAAATAATTTCGAGCCAAAGAGTTTGTCTTGATGGCTCCGCTAATTACAGGCCAGGGCTGCTCCCGCTGGGCTGCAGAAGGCCAAGGCTCGCTGTCAGGCAGACGGATTAGCCCCTGCTGCCCATTAAGGGCACCGCTGGAGTGTGGGCAGGGACACGGAAGGAAACATAAGAAGGCGGCATGTGCATAACCAAACAGGCTACCTTGCTGAAAAGAAAACCCCTAAAGCCACATTCTGCTTCATTAGCACATGAAAATAAGGTAATTGAATACTTCATTCTCCCATCCAGAGCCAGAGATCCATCACTCAGAGAAACGGAGTTTTGATAAGGTGAGGTGTTTAAATGAGGCAGAAAGAGTCTTTGAGTGTGTGTTACTTTGTTTACCTGAGAGGAATCCCACTTAAATATAAGCAAAAAAGATATAAAAATCACTTTATCCTATGAATTACTCTAACATGACAAAGCCCCTCCAAGGATAGAATTTATACTAATTTCAACATTATTCTGAAAACAGAAGGTATTACACTTGTTGTTGCCTTTATTTTTGCATCAAAACCCACTTGTCTCTCTTGTTTAGCTTTTTTTCTTTCCTCCTTTCTGTCTCACTAGATATTTTTGCTGGCTTTTAACATTTCATACATCAAGAGGTGAAAACTTGAGCAACTGTCAGGGCAAGGTATTTTAATCAAATTTCTCTTGTTCTTTTTTTAAGTTATACATGTAACACATTCAGGTTTTGGTGTTTTGATTTATTCAACATTCCAGCTGATTACCGAAATATGGAAATAAATTTTATAAAATATTTATCGTTACCAATTTCAGACTCAGACGGCTCCTATTTTAGCTTTTTAGCCTTGTTTTAGGGAAAAAAAAACATTACAAAAATCTGATATTTGAAAGGCAAAAACATAAGAAGAATGTGTTTCATTGTCTTTAGCAAGCTAAACAGCAACAAACTCATTTTCTCCCACTGGCTAATCACCTAAAGTATGAAGTGCAGTGACTGGCATTTCCTCCAGAAAAAAAATATTTACGTAAATACTGTAAATAGACCCCTTTCCTCAGCCAAAAAATGCCTGCAATGGTATTCAGATTTTTGTAAGAAAGCAGGAACTAGAGATGTATAGAGCTAGACAGACTGCACCCTTGTTCCTTGGGTTTCAGTGGTATAGTCTCCCAGTCTTCTATGCTGATATATTGTCTTGAACTATAAAGAAAAATAACATGACATTACAGATCAGCTCTCAGCACTGGCAACAACAAGGGTTTTGATAACATTTAAGAGACACCCCTCCAGCCTCTCTAACAGTGATGCCTAACCATGTCTCAGGCTTTTTCCCTGCTGTGTCATGTGTCCAGGCATGTGATAAAGAAATTAAAAGGTTTTCCTGCTTAGAAGTTTGGGCAATAATCACAGTGCTAGGAGAGAGCTGCATTTTCACAATACTTAAAAGGTAACAACTAAATTATGTTGGTGTTCGGGCTGTGCTATCATTCCCCCTTGTCCAGGCTCTCTGCTCCCACCACCACATCTTTGCTGCTGATGGCAGAACAGGTCCACTGCTGTGAAAAGCCAGTCTGGGAAGATAACCCTGCAAAAATATTCTTGATTTTCTGTGTATGGTGGTTTGTATGGGATCAGCTGTGAGCCACCTCTAGAGCAAGGGAGAAGGCAGGAACTGCAAGGAAAGAGGGAATTCAAACTGTTGTGGACCTACACCTTCTGGAACAATGCCGTTTTGGCCAAATGACTGAAGACGGACCAAAGATACAACTGAAGGCAGGGTCCAGGGGGTAAACATCTCACCATCTCTTCTCATCGTCAATATAATGGTGGGAAAATTAAAGGGCTTACATCTGAAGGCATACATTCTTCAGGAAGCAATCTTTAAGGTAACTAGGGCCTACCACATAGCTTTGAAATGCACACAGCAGAACCACCACCTTAAAATTCAGTCACCACTTCACACAGCTTGGCAAACCAAAAATCCAGAGGGGTGACGCAGTGAGCACACGGTACCACCAGTTGGAGGCACACTGCTGCTCTCTAAAGATGCAGTGGGCAAGCAAAGAGGAGCTGGGCTGAAGGTGTTACTGTGAGTGAACTTCAACAGTCCAGCCTTGAGATTGATCCCAGCAGCACTTGCTGCTCTTGCGCCATGGCTGCCATGGGCAACAGCAAGGCTGGCAACTCTTTTTTTGTGCTGCTGGCTGAATAGACCTCCAAGCAAAATTAGCAGGCCACGAATTAACACCCCCTTTAGTGCCTGCCAACAGAAAACAAAAATAAAACAAAACCATGTGGCCAAGGGTTGTGTAAAATGCTGTCACAGGCCTTCTTGCATATTTTCCCCACCCTTCGACTGGGAGAACACACTGTGAAAACTTTGCAACTAAAGAAAACATTTGCAAATTATACCCAGCTTATGATTTTCTCTGGAATAAATCTGGGTAAAGCAAAATAAGGACTCGATCTCCATCTCTATCTCAGAAATAATATCTTAAATCAAACTGTCTAAACAACCCTCTTTATCATCTAGTAAGGTACAGACTTCCCAGGCCTGAGTCCAGAAAGCAAACCATGTGCCCCAGGAATTCATCCAGAGCAAACTGGAGCTGCAGAGCCCATGAGGAAAGAGAAAAATGTGTATCATCAAAGCACTGGTAACTTTCCACAACATGTTAAAAAATTATTCCAAGAGGTCTTATGCACATTGAGAACAGACACCAAACTAAGCTCTTGATGACCACAGTTACCCAACATCCCTGGCTTACTTCTTGTTACCAAACATGCACCCAAAATCATAAGCAGTTTCCTTCATGCTGAATCTACATTCAGATATCCGTGCAAAAGTCTAACAGTGCATCTGCTGGCTTCCTTGAGTCAATGGAAAATTCTGCCTGAAATTCCCCATAGCTAACAAGGTGCCAGCACTGAAGCAACGCAAAGAATAATATCAGGACTCATGTAAAACACGTTTGTTATACATCTAAGTCAGATGCGTCACAGAAGCAAGACAAAAATTGATGGTAAAAATTTCTCTACCTTAATAAATTTTTCAAAAAGCTAGTTTTTCAGCAAGTTCAGTTAAAGAAGATGAGAAATACTGCCAGGAGCAATAGCATACATTATTATGACACAAATATGTACCAGCATACATCCATATAACCTGCATAAAAAGAAATCAAGCATAACTCTACTTATTCTGCGTATCTAAAATTAAATCTATTTTTTTCATGCTCAGCAACAGAGGAAAATTTAACAGGTGTCATTGTTTCTCCCAGGTGTAATAATCTTTTTAATTTGCTCATGTGAGAAAAGAAAAGCCATTTAATGAGAAGGATGAAATTGATGATTAATTAAACAACTTCAAGGGCCTTAAAGGGATTCTCCTCCATTTGGGATAGATTTCTTTTAGCTTTAAGCAAGCTGAAGGGCAAGAGACAGATGCTTCCTTGGCTTTTTATTTTAGCTGGTATGTGTTTGTAAAGGCTTGTTGTTTCTCAGTTTACTTGTCAGCCTTTTTGGCATCGGTCATCCAGAGGTCTCTACCCCAAAACACAATGGGTTTTTTTTAAGGGCTTGTGACAATATCCCAGTGCAGTTCAATGCAAGACTGGACATTAGTTTTGGTATTTAAGTGGCAGCATTTGCTAACAGTATTTTTTCTTCTATTCACTGCCAGTTTTTTGAACTGCATATTTGTATATAGTAACTGAAAGCAAGTCACCTCATCAAAACAGGCTCATGACTGATTTTCTAGTGAAAACTTGCAAACAACAAACAGGACGACAGGTCAGAGTTGCTGAGACATGTGGCCCCTTTCCCTTTTTCTTACACCACCACCACCTAGGGGACCTTTGATCTGAATGTCAGCGGTGAAAATACACAAACAGATACTCTCTTATTATATACTCACAGGTGTACATTCCTAAAACTGTTACATTCCATTACTTTCAGCTGTGCTTGAAAACAATACCTTCAGAAGTTGACCCCTTCTCTCCTCTGATGGCACTGGTATCCGAGTACAAAGCATCACAGCAAGCACGGTATTCCAAACAGCGGCAATGACCAAGCCAAAAAATTTAAGCAACTTGTGTAAGGACAGGGCCAGAGCACTGTCTGAAGTTTCTCTGTGTTACTTACACTGTGCACCACTTTACAGCTTACACAGAAAGGCTGCTTCTCTCACTTAGTGGGAACGCTCCTGGGCCAGGCAGCTGGAGTTTTGATGCAGAGAAGGCTGGATTTAAGGTAAACTTGGCTCTGTTTTACCAGTGCAGCAAGAATTAAAAATCTTATTGAAATACATTCAGCCCCAGTGGATGTTCAGATCACTTCCCATAACAGCATGCAACAAATCATCTCTTTGGGCTGGGGTTATTGAATGCAAGAGCACATCCCATCCTCATAGTGTCCCTACTTTTAAAAAAAATCAGTCTCCAACTTTGGCAGCTTAACATAAGAAGAAGAGCCCTTCTTCTGTTAAAAATATGACAGTATACTTCAGTAGCTGGAATGGAGGAAGAAAACGTGAGGGAATTTCTCCATTCTTTTCTCCGATTGTTCGGTACAGTGTTTATCAGCAGGCTGGTACCACATCTCCTTTTGTTAGAAAATTAAAAGTTGAACTGCAAACATAAAAGCCACCATGAACCATGCAATAACCTTCAGGCATTTTAAGAGCAGCAGAGGTTAGAAGGGCAGCTCCTGACTCTAAACAGCACCTATTGTTTCTCTTTCTTCTTGAATAACAAAAGCAGAGCTGAAAGCTATTTACCTGGTTTTACCTCTGTCAGATCTCATTTCCCCCTTTATTTTCAGCAGATGATCTTATCAAATAGTGTAATTTCTAACAATTGCTTTGATCAGATTTTGGTTTTTAATCTCGCTGTGATGGATTATTTAATTCTCAAATAGATAACTCAGCATATAAAGTCACAGCAGAAAAGCACTTAGGAGACCTCAGGAGTCTGTCAATGTGTATTTAAATTAAGAGTAACTACTTTTAAGCTCATAAGTTAAAATGCTTTCATTTTGAAATCATGAGAGCCAACTCACAGTACAAGGCTCTGATCCTCCAAACACTCCCTCACAAAGAACTTTCTGTCTGAGCCCTCCCATGTGTTCCCCTCCCGCTGCAGAGTCACATAACTGGACACTTAACTTGCCCAAAACCAACTGCAGAGCAAGGCTGGAAGGATTCAACTCCCGATCCACAAACTTTTCGGTGTTCTGCTATCCAACGTAGCGTGTCCATTATATTATTCAAATTACTTATAAACAAAAACCTTACATGAGTCAGCACCACACAGACTTTTTGTGAGTGGCCAGGAGGGGTCTGTAGTTAATACAGAATTATAGAATCATTTAGATTGGTATATAAAATCCTCAGAGATCTAGCCTTAAAAAAAACCTCTTACTACAAGATAAAAGCAATACACAATACATAAAGTTCTTCCACTGTTTTAAAATATTTCTAAAACTTTTGAAGGAAAAAAACCCTCACTTTTTGGGGGTGTTTTGCTCTCTAGGAAAAAGGCTTATACAAAACAAATAATTTCTAACATTACTAATTTTCACTTAGAAAATTATTTTCTTTTTTTACTTTCTCTAAATCACTTCACAACACCCACCTCTTCTATTTTATAAAAT
This sequence comes from Pyrgilauda ruficollis, assembly GCF_017590135.1. NCBI lineage: Eukaryota > Metazoa > Chordata > Aves > Passeriformes > Passeridae > Pyrgilauda > Pyrgilauda ruficollis. Next base: position 6,279,605 of record NW_024525823.1, on the reverse strand, counting down.
TCTGTAATTTTATTTTTAAAGGTGGGGGGAAAAAAAAACCCTTGAAAATATGTAACAGAAATCTGAACTGAGAAATAATTTTATTGCTATAGATTAAATGGCAGTGAAATATTTGCAACCCTAAAATCATCTTTAGACATAACAACCTATGACGCAAGTTTACAGCATTTGATTCTTTGTCACTAGCTGCAGTTTGCAAATACCATAAAGAAGTTTAAGAAAACCACTAAAACCTGTGAAATAACAGGAATTCCCTCTCATACGAAATCATCTTATAAATTCATATCTTTAAGGAATTCTAATATAAGTGTTTAGAAGTTCGTTCTCCTTACTGTAACGTGCTGCCTATGAAATCCAACAATGTTGCATTAGTAGGATCAGGTCCTTGAATTAGAATGCTATCAGATACTCAGCTGCTATGAACTGTCATAACTCAGCTGGAGCTGATGTCCCAATGGGATTAATTTCAGACCAGCAAAGTGTTTCTGTCAGTAAAATAGGTAAAAAACCAAGAGTGAAAACATATCTTCTTATAAAAGATGGAAATACATTGAAGAGGCACATTTTTGAAAGTGGCTCACTCTTACAGCTTTTCAGTCCAGTTTAGAGTTTCACTGGAATATTTTCACTTTCTGCAAAGACAGCATCACCAACAGAAAATAAAATCAAGCCAAGTTCTGAAATGTGCTTTATTTTTTTGGCATCAGCTCTTGCCCTTTTCCAACCCCATTTCTATCCAAATCTTTTCCTAACTACAAACAAAAAGAAAACAGACATCCAAGTGCCTTTAGTAAAAAACTAAAATTATTGCATACATTATTGGTTTTCTATATATCTCTGTTGAGTCAGTTGAAATGTTGTAATTACGTATATTTCCTGCTTTCATAAAATGTTGGTGAAAGGCTTAGTTACTATGGTCATTTATAGCTCTGGAAGGACTGACAAGTGGAAAGAGGAAAGTAACTTTCCAGTCAGTTCAAAGGAAATGGAGTATGGTCATTTCCACTTGCAGAATCCACTTACTATCAGGCTCTACAGACATTTCTGTGTCACCTTCTGCAGTGCAGCATCTGGGCACAACACTCTCCTCTTACTACTTTCTTTTTCAGTGAAGGTACTATAAGTTTATAGAGATCAGAAAAAAACTGGACATGGGGTGAGAAGTTTGAGAAAAAAATGTATGGTTAGGCAGTTCATATAATTCTCCTCAGAAAATGCCTGTGTCCCTGTGTTTTAGAATTTATGATTTCTCTGTTGTTTCAAAACTCACACACACAAGTATCTCAAATAATTCTTCTAAACCATCAATTTTGGGCAGGCATCTAAGAAACTTGATTACTTTTCTACATTACTTAACAAAGCAAGTATTCTTAAAAATATTTATGCTGAAATTCTAAAAATGGCTATTATACTTCAATGGGAAACAAGATTTAGCTTGAACATTTGAAAATCAATCAGATTTCCTATCTCTAATGAAACAGATTTCCCATGTCTAACAAGAATTAGTTTAGTAACATTGCTTTCAAGAATATTTATTCGTGGCTTGTAAGAAAGAGAAAAGAAGTTTATTTCTCCTCTTCTGCGCAAGTATCATGGGAGTCATCCCAGCACACAAGAAAAACTCAGCATTTTCAATTATTTTGTATGGATGATGCAGGTTAGTAACTAAAGCTATTATGACCCTTAGCAGAAAAAATAAAATTATTCTGGGAAATAGGCATGGGGGGCAAGATTTTAAAACTTCTTCACATGACACAAATTGTCAATAAGAGGGTTACTAACAACAGTATTAGAAACCTTTAATTACAAATACGCCATGATCTGGATGCTATTTGCAATACGCTTGCATCTGGCAAGCCAAACAGGACTGGAGGTTTTCAGAATATAATTATAGGTGTGATTTTGAGATGGGCAGCTATCTTCACTGGCTTGAAGAGGACACAGAGCATATATAACTAATGAAGCATACACCATCACGAAAAAGAAAAGCCTCCAAAGACTTGAAAGGAGAAGGAAAGTAAGGAAACATTATCCCATCGTCCCTCCATGCTTCTGGAATGTGGGCAGATCATAGTAAAAGTTTAAGCAGCAGGAAGATTAAAGGAAAACTGTTAAAGCCAAAAAGGACACTCACATCATCTGGCGTAAGTCAGCCGTGCCTCTGCAGACTTCAGTGGAGATTCGCTGATTTACGCCAGTTGATGTTTTGACCCGACAGCTTCACAGAAGATACTATCGATTGATCGTGTTCTATTCCGATTAAAAGCTTCTCTTGCCATCACAGCACATCTTGCCCCAGCTGGAAGCCACTCTGGCATTTTTCTTTTTGCTAGAGAGCACCCCATAGGCAAATTCCAAAATCATAATAATAATAATTAAAAAAAAAAAAAGTAGTCTGCATAAATTGTCAGCTACTGTTTGTTATTATTTACCATTTTTTGGCACATACAGACATACCAGGCACTTCATAGAAAATACTTTGAAGACAATTCCCTTCCCTGCAGAGCTTAAAAGACAGGGTCCATTCTGCAAACACAGGGCACTGCTTTACCAAAAATTATTGCAGTTACTTCAGTGGCATTTCTCACAGCAGTAAAACCATGCTTATTATGCATGCTGGTAATTTCGGGTCTTCTGATGAACATGACAAGCAAGAGAGGGTAAAAGACCAAGATATTTTATAGAGAAGATATTTTATAATTCTTCAGATGCACTACATTTGCAAAGTTTTCTGAACCTGAACACTTTTTCTGTGCATTTAATGAATGTGCCTATTTTTCACAAAAATACCCAAACTAACCCAATCCGATCAACCAAAAAAACAAACCAAAACAAAACAAAACCCCACCCAGAAAATTTGTAATTTTTCAAATACATGATGCTTAGTGTGTGGTTTCTACTGTGATAAATTATTAATGAAGAAATCCTTAGGATTTGGTTTAATAAAAGAGTGCAGTTGGGAATGGTGGCAACACTTCTGGAAGAGTAACAAACAGCCATATTGTTTCAAGCATGGACACCCAGCCCTACACAGAGCAGTACAAAGGCAGACCCTGACAAGACTTCTATCCAACCTTCAAATTAAAAACAAAAGTGGGCCAACTGTGGAACTGGAATGCTATCAGGTTGGAGGAGGGCTCCAGGGGAAAAAGCTATAATTCTTAACAATGAAGATCACTTTTAATTTCACATCATGAGTATCAGAAAGCCACTATCACAATTTCAGGGCATCCAAAAAGAGGAGTGACCTATCAACTCAGTTAAAAAGTATCTCTAGGAATACTTGATGGTGTGAAGGCACAGTATCTTTCAAAATATTACTTGGAATTAACAAATATTTAGTTTTAATTAATAAGGCAGATCCATATTGCCAAGGAGTGGCAAATATTAACGTATTTGTTATACAGTGAATTTATACATAAAGGCACATTGCCTTCTTTGCCCCTTTCTCTGGGCCACAGACTTTTCATGGTAACATTTCATTACTGCCCCAGGTTGGGTCATTCATTTTGACAAACGCTAATGCTTTAATAAATTTTAGTGAGACTGTGATATGTTTGAGACACAAAGTTTAAAAAAAAGTCTGTTAGACTTCTTCTTTGTAGAAGGCTTTTGGGAAAGTACTATTATTTATCTATTGTTACTTTTAAGACATAGGTAGTATCTTAGGTAGTAGTCAGTTTTCACTAGTCTCAAAGGAATGAATTTTGCAAACAAAGCCACAAGAAACAAAATCTGTGACGACAATTTGCATTCATGTGTTAATTTTCAAAAACACAATCTTGACCATTAAGAAGAATATTTCCAAATTTATCAGTTAAACACACATCTGTATTTCCATCACAGTCACAAGATCTAAAACACATTATTATTAGGTGCTTTAGCAAACTCTGAGAATAGGAGCATTTCTACAACTATTGGCAGCATCTAGCAGGCTTGAAAATCAGGAAAATGAGATCCGGCAATGATATTTTTAGGACCAAACCTTTCCAAAAAAAAAAAAAAAAAATCATAAACTAAGCAATCATACATGCAACTTGCAGTTAAACTGTCAATTGCACTACTCTGCCTCTTCTTATGTAGTTACATATTATGCTGTAGTCTTTTAATTTGACAAGGGGAAAAGTTGTTAGGATTACCAGAGGTGCTCAAAGAACTTTAAATTGCCATTGTGAAACAGCTGTGTACCAGTGTATTTCTGAAATTGTATTTGCTGCTCTTTAAAGGTTACTTATTTCAAACTGAAGGTGATGGTATGATCTGTTTCACTTCCATCCTAAATGCTTTACAAGAGTTACAGAGTGTTTTAATTTCTTATATTTGCTATACTGTCTTACCTAATTTATTTAAAATTGTTCCAAGTGTTTGATAAAGATTCATTTGAAGGATGCAGTGTCCCACATACATTTATTACTACAGAAAAACTTTCTAAAAATTACACTGCTGGCAATAGAATCCATAAGAACACTTCTGGTTTAGAAATACTTTCAGATAATCTATTTGTCTTCTATTTGTCTTAAAGAAATCACATATTTAGAGGCGAAAGGTATATTTTACAAATTCTTATACTCCATCTGGAACTAGCATTTCATATTTACCAACTGGTGCAAAAGAGAGTTCATCTGAACACAAGAGCTAGGATTCCACTTAATTTGTCATCTCTGATTATCACTTGGAAGCCTCTGAATTTATTAAAGACAACTACTGTGTGATAAGGACAGTAGAGACACTATTAACCATGTCATTTAAATTGCTTGAGCTGGCATCGTGCCCAAATCCTTCAGATCCGTATATCAACACACTTGTTGCTGACAAGGACTCATTTTAGGGGGGAGATGAGGAACTCCCTCCAAACTGAGTATGCTGTACAGATTTCTACAATAATTCATGAGAGTAAACAGCATTACTCAGTCTTTATATTTTTGATTCCTAGACAAGAGAACAACAAAACAATGACAAATAAGTGAAAGACTGTTCTTACGGGGTTTTTTCAATTTTCATTTAAAATTACTTGAATTTGCATTTTACAAACATATTTTACTTGTAACTGCGATGCTGACAAACTAACAAATACACCGCACTCAATCACTTGCTCTGCCAAATTTTATGATCCCATATCTCTCCCACCCTTGCCTCCTCCACAGGATCTCTTGCTTTCACTTCATTATCCTGTAGGAAGGAGAAAAACTCTGGTGGCTGGACACAGTTTATCTTCAAAACTAGTAAGAGTAACTTTATTTCACTTCTGGCAATTCTGGCAAGAACCATGCCACAAAATAACAACACCACATTTGGAAAAGAATGAAATTAAGAAAATACAAGGATAATTTTACCCCAAATTTGTACCAAAATAAATACTAACACCTTTGATGGAAACAACCTACGTGTTAAGTTAGGCATACTACTTCCACAGTAGAAAAGAGTCAGAACAGAAACTTTTTCACTGTAGTCTTCATCTGTTGTTTTCTGTTTAAGAAAAGAAAAGCTATCCCGTTTTTGGAGGGGAAGAATTCATTAGCTTAAGAAGCATCTCAGTGTGTAAAAGCAGCTAATCTCTCTGCTAAAAAATCCTGTGCTTCCCAATATGCATACCATGTCCAGCAACAAGTCGACAGTCTCCTGTTTATCACCTCCCAGCACGGGTGTGCTGGCTCTGCGGGCCGGAGCGAACGCCCAGGTACTCACAGCACATGTGGGCAGGATATAAGTGCTGGGGAAGAGGCTCTCTTACCTTCCACCAACTGTCCTTCGCCGCCTTCAAGTGAAGATCTGGAAACACAAATCCAAACCTCCTAAAGTAAGAGTACAACCAGCAGCCAGCCGCACTTCTCTGCCGTCCCCCCCGCCCCCCCACGCCCTCCGGACCACTTTCCCACCGCTTGCACTGCAAACAGCAACTTTCCCGTGGCATTTATTTTTTACTGGTGAGCCATAAAATCGTCTGCTTGTCCAATTAATGCAAGCATCATTATTTTCATTTACCTTTCACCATCTCAATTGAAGGAAAGAAGAGGGGGGAAAACAGGAAAGCAAACGCATAAAAGAAGCTTCAGAAACATGAGTTTCAACTCATTTATGAGCACAGATAAAGGTTAATAGTTAAACTCCTTCCTCTCCCTCCCACCCTCACAATTATTGATGCCCCTCAAGAAATGAAATATTTTTTTGTTCTCATTTACCAGAGGCTAGACAAACTGTCAACATCTCCACTTTATTTACGGGTTGAGCAAGAGCAGTTCCTCAAACATCAACATTTTTTACGTTAATCCTGGAGAGAATACACTTCTCTAAAACTACAAAATTTGCCAACATCTGTAGTATTTATTTTTAACGAACGAGAGCAAGAGCCTTGAGCTATGATCCGCTGAGGAGGGGAAGGGGGAAAGTGCAGCTCCACTCTCCCAGCTTTAAAGCGCTTTCCCCCACCTTCAAACACCACTCAGCCTCTGATCACTCTCCATCCCATCACCCCCTTCCACCCCAAAAGTTTCCCCTCCCGATCCCCCACCTGCTCCACGTCCAGTGGGATTTCAAGGGAGGAAACAAAATTTGCGAAGTGGTTCCTTTTGGGCGACTTCTTCAACCCGTCTGGAGATTTAAACCTGAAAAACAAACACCTCTATTGAATGCAAACTAAGCTTTGGGGGTTGCCGAGTTAATTCCTCGGCAGACAGCTACTCTCAGTGTCTGGTTACACAAACATACCTACAGACAGGTTGGAGGGGAGTCCCTTAGAAACCAAGGAGAGGCGGAGAGGCTGGGGGAGGAAATAAAATCAAAATAGGCAGAAAGATTGGAGTGGGGGACTCCGGGGTGCAGCGGGGTAAGTAGGCTGGAGAGAGGGATGATTCGCAGCTGGAGACAGGTTTAATACGCGGCAGTTACGGGGAGACTCAAAGCGAGGGCCAATGCAGGGTCTGAGCCCCCCGAAGTCTCGACTGGGGATGGGGGGAAGGGAGGGAGTGTCCTTTTGCGTGGCGGTGATAACAACTTTTTACAGACCACCTAAATAAAACAAAGGAAGGCACAAACCCGGCCGGGCGCGGAGGCGCGGGCGAGAAGCGGGCTGCTCCGGGGGCGGGCGGCTCCGCGCCCTCCTCGCCGGCACCTCCTGTCCCGGCCGTGCCCCGCCAGCCCCTCGCCGCCGCCCCGCTTACCTGCCGCTGCCCCCGGGCCCCCGCAGCATCGCGCCGGGCACAAAGCGGCGGCGGGGCAGGGCCGCGCCGGCAGCCCCGGGAGGCGCGGTGGTAAGAGCAGCGGTGAGAGCGCTGACAGCCGCGGCGAGCAGGGAAATTGGGGGAAAAAAAAATAGTTACAAGGAAAAAAAAAAAAAAAAAAAGAGGTGGAGAGACGACCACCCTAATAAGACGCCGTGATCATGCTGGGGAAGCGAGTCCCTCCTCCCGCGGGCAGCGCTGCGGGGCGCGCTCCTGCCCTGCCCTGCCTGAGGGGGACGCGGCGGAGGGGAGGGGAGGAGGGGGAGCCGCCCGCCCTGCCCTGCCTGGCCCGGCCCGGCTCGGCCCGGCCCTGCCCTGCCCGGGCTCCAGGGATGGGCGCGAGTGCGGCTGCGGAGGGAGATGCCGGCGGTGCGGGATGCGGAGAGGGAAGGGAGGGGAGGCGGCGAGGGGCGCCCGTGGCGCGGCGGGCGGGGAGGGGGCACCGCCGCCCTCAGGAATCATCCACACACACCCCCGCCCCCCGCTGTTCGCCCCCCGTGCGGCCGGGCTGCTTCCCGGCTGTCACATGGCTCCTGCCGCCACCCCCAGAAGGGTTTCGGGAGTCGCTTCACTTTCACTTTGGCCCCGCCAAGGGGCTCCCGGGGGCCGCGGCGCCTGACAGGAGCCTGGCAGCGAGGGCCTCGCCCGCTGCCCCGCGCCCTCCGCGGCTCCCGAGGGGCATGAGGGCCCGAGCTCAGCCCCTCCGCAGCCCTTGCCAGGGCGTGGGGCCGCCCTTGGGCCCCTTGGAGCGCGGCGTTGTCAGTAGCGGCTCTGCTCGTGTCTGCCTTCCTTTCCCGTTTTAAGTAGGAAAAAAGGAGAATGATAAAAATATAGCTCGGTCCGTGGGAGCTCCGGGCTGGGGTATTGCGTGCAGCACAGCAGCAGAGGGGTGTGGCAGGGGGACTGGTAGGAGTAGGGCATTTGAGAGCTGCAGAAGCACACTTGCTCTGTTTTCTGGTGGGACTGATCCCATATGCATCCTGCCCCCCAGCCTGCTTGATCCCTTGTGTCAGTCTGTCTAAAGGAGTTGGTGAAAATCCTGCTGCTGGAGAGCCAAAGCCATGCCTTGCATAGAGAGGATATCCTTGAGCGATCTCCAGCATCTGGCATGGTGATGTGGAGGTGCCTCTGCAGGGCCTTTCTGTGCCTCCCAACAAAACACTCTGCACCAACACCTATGGGCACAGACTGCTCAATACCCCACCAACAGCAAGTCCAGCATCCCACAATGAGCACCAGGGATGGATCTGGTCCAGCAGTATTATTTTTGAGCTCAGAATAAATATTTTCAGGATGAGAGGCATGTTCCATATAAGTATGTCAGATGCTGTTGCATCCCTACGTCATTTTGAAAGAGCAATTAGAAAAGGAAAAGGGAGTTACAGCTTCCATCTTGCTGCCCTCTTCTACTGTAGGCACCCTGCTGTTATGGACATGGCCCTCTTGATGTGATTTCCCATGAATATCCCTGTTCTTAATGTTAATGCCTTTGAGGGGAGAGAGCCAGAAAAGAGCAGTAGCCTTCTCAGAGAAGCTCTCCATGTGCCTCCTGTGAAAAGCCCATCACCTGCCTGTCGCTTGTGGACAGGTGGTCACTGACCATCTAAGAGAACTTGCAGCTCCCAACGCTTTCCAAAAGACACAGCAGCACTTCCTGCACTCATTATGGCTACACGTGCCCTGTGCAGAGGTCACCTTGCGCTGAGTGAGTCAACTGGCATCATCATGTCCTGCTTTTATGTAAGCTCTTTCTCTCTGGCCTCTCTCAACAGTCATCAAACGTGGTACAACACATGTCCATAATTTTTAATGAGCTGGCCTGTAACCACCTTCACCTTGCCACAAGCACAGCAGCAATACCTTGGTTTTCTTGGCTGGTGCCGGCAATCAGGCTGCACGTGCTGTGAAACACTAGCACATGCTCATGCTTGGTTCCTCTGCACCTCAGCCTGCTCTCCCCAAATGTCTGACATGTTTTACTCAGCATGAACAAGCAAAATATAATTACAGTGGGGTTTGGTTTGGGGTTTTTATTTTCAGTGCACAACTAGATAAAAGATTACCACACAGAATATACATTCCAGTGACAACAAAGTCCCAGCACCACATTTTAGTATTCTGTCCTGAGGTTTCTGGTTCTGAACTACAACTGTTAGCTTTGAGTTTCACTGTTAAATGGAACAAAGCCGTCTGTGATGTTGGTGTTTGTGTTTGTTTCTTCTTTTCTTTTAGTGTTTATCATAATGCAACAAGAAGCACTAATAAATCAGACTGTGAACAAATGCTTTCTCAAAACTCGCCCAGTTCATGAGTATTATTCTGAGTATTATTCTGTCATTCTGAGTATTTGCTAATTTGAAAATTAAATTGCCATTTGAGACTATTCCATATTCCATAATATTCATCATCTTTCCTCATTTTTCAATTACAAGGTCAGCTTTGACTCCTTTTATCCATGTTTTTTTTCTGCTACAAACTGCCATGAAGTAAAGAGCACTTGACAGCAAGCTACTGCTATCTGGCAAAATATGGGAGAATCTGTCCCCAGTTACACAGTTCCATCCTCTCACCCTGTCTGCAGTGACAGCATGCTCACTACTCAGAAACAGTGGCCTGAAGTTAAGAAAGAAAACATTTTACATTAAGTGAAATACACGGGAAAATAGCCTGATTTACCAAATAGGAATAGTGAGATACCATCCCTGAAAAGAGTAATCCAGATAAAAGCGGAGAGAGTGAAGAGATGATGAAGTGGCCATTCAGGCCTATCTTCTGATGCTGCCCAAAGATTAAATCTGGCCTAACAAAGCAGAGCAAAGACCTGAAATAATGTTATCTTACCTCTCCTCTCCTCCCCCCCATCCCATTACTACATTTTTATCAAGCTCTTTTACCTTTGGATGCTTGGAAAACAAACGAAAAGAGCAGAAAATACCAAAAGTGAGAGGAAGGAATATCACTTTTTTCTTTTTTTTTAATTTAAAAAGAGACACGAATTTATTTAGATGTTGTCTCACTTTCATCACAAGACATTTTAATTTAAATATAGGCACTTTAACATCAGTTGTACTGACAAAAGGCTAGAATTAAAGGAATATCAAGTTAAGCTTCCATCAAGTGTCCGTGACATTTTAAGTAAATTGGGTGACTTTGTTTCTTGGCTTTTTTCAACATCAAAAAAGTGTTCTCAAACAAGTGAAACACGTTTTTAAAATCAACCGACTCAAAGGCTTTCCATCCTCAAAATTACAGGGAGGAGTGCTGCCCAGCAGTAAAAATATTTCAGTAATCAATAGAAGAATAATCTGAGGCAACCAGCGTGCATTTGCATGTCAAGGTACACAGAGAAAGTCTGCCAGGGTGTTGAGGGGTGAAGGGAGGAATCGGCAAACTCAAAGCTGTCCCTTTATGTAGTTTTTACAATATTCTAATTTACCAACGTTTGTAAGCAAAAAAACCCCAAAAAAACCCTCCCCAAAAAAACAACAAAAAAAACAAACAAAAAAAACCAAAACAAACAAACAAACAAAAAAACCCAAAAAACCTAAAAAAAATTTTTAAAAACAAAAAAAAACCAAGAAAACAAAAAAAAAAAAAAAAACAAACCCCCAAAAACCAGGGGGAAAGGATAAATTAAAATGTATACCTGGCACACATTTTTGTTTACAAACACTTGAAGACTCTTTTTGTGATTTAAGCAGTTCTGAGGTTATTTATGTTAATGGTATGCATGAGTCTAAATGGCATCCTGTTCTGAAAAAAGAGCTGAGGGAAAAGTGCTTTGGGGCAGTCTACAGCCTTTTTTGTCCTCTGGCCATAATGACAACTGAAATGGAGAAAATGTGACAAAAGTGTGGTGCTGTGTGAAGTGGGCTGGCTGGATTAAATACTGTGTGGAATGGTGGTCTTCCACAATGGGAATTAGGAAGAGCTTTCTCTTCCTGAGCTAGACAGACTTCCTTTAAGCTTGGGCAGGATATTGTACCTTACTTTTTCTGTACAAGGTAAATAATATTTCTCTGTAAAGCAGTCACTGTGTCACAGTGATTGCAAGCATGGTTGTTTTCAGGTTTGTAACCTGCTTCAGCAATCCCACATTGAAAATATTTAATTCAAGGCAGAGTGTAGCTAAGAAATTTCAATCAGCAGAGGAATTCATATTGAAGCACAGTCTCTACTGAGGGAGAAATGAGTGCATTAGAATCCTGGAAATTTGCTGCTTATTTTTCTTTTAAGCTTCAAATAGCTTGAATTTACTGATGGCATTTTCTTTCAGGGTACAAACCCCCTGCTCTTTTTTCCTCTTGCCTAGAAGAGATGGGTGTTTGAAGGGTAAAAAAATATTGTTAGGAGTCTTTAAGGGCAGTTGATGACTATCATGGTTGCTCTTGGGTTTATTTAATTTGAGATTTTAAAAAAAATATTTGTTGAATCACTGTATGTGTCCAGAATACTTAGAAGAATGGATATGCAAGCACTATCTGACAGTGCCCAGATGTGGTAAATTAAAATTATTCTTACTAAATGTTAAAGAACAAAAATAAGGATGGAACTTTTCTCTTTGTAGTTTTAAAAAAAAAAATTTACATTTCATGCTGGCACTCTTTCTAGTTCCACTAAAACCAAATTCAAGTCCAAAATTAGTATGCAAATATAAAGATTTCTTGTAGTGATTACTTGAATTGGAAGAGAAAGTCAAACTGACTTCCACAACATGTGAAGATCCAGATTATTGTTCATGATTGTTATTTTGAATAGGGTGAAGAGGTGATGGTTTACACATTCCACATTACTATTTAGGCAGTGGGTTTTACATTTTCAAGAGCTTCCCAATCCCATCTTCAAAAATCTAATATTTTTCTGACGCTAAAATGAGATATCCTAATTCATATAGGTGCCATAATAACATGAAGAAAAGGGTAGAAATTTATTTGATTTATTCTACTTAATATTTTTGTGTCATATTCAATACTTCTATTCTGTGAATTCTCTTCAAGACTTTCTGCAAGCAAGCTGAACTAAAAGCTGTCCAGGAAAGAAAGCTGCCTCCAGAAGAGATTTAAAAACACGGTAATGGTCATGGTAGCTCAATCCAAGGTGTATGCAGTCTCAAATTATGACTACTAGTGTCTACTTCTGGGGAAGATGCAAAAAATGCCAAAAATAACATTTCTAGATTAATCATCTTTCTTCCTAAACATTCGGTTACTCAGGCTTAGAGATGAAGATTTGTTCTACTTCCAAATGTGATAATATAAAAATATTATTTTCATTTAAGAGTATAACTCTCTCTATCCATCTATATTTTATTCCTTTAATTCCATCAAGACCTTGCTTTTAATGGCATCTGATGACAGTGTTCCACAAGTTAACTCTCCCTTGTGCAGAAAATTCCTAAGATCTCTTTTCCATTTCCTCTTGTCTTATTTATGTATTACTCATACAAGTCATGAGGGCCAAGAAGTTCCTAATCTCTCTTCTACTACACCCATTGTATTTTACACATCTGTGTTATTCATCTTACCCTCTGATTATCCCATACTCCCCAAAGCATCCAGTGGTCTTTCCAAACATCAGTTTTGTGTAGATCACTGACATTTCTTGGTGCTTTTCCCTGAGCTCTTATATTTTGCTCTTTTCTTTCTGAGGTCCTATTTCTGGCAGGGGCTTCCCGCTGATCTACACGATGACAAAGCTTATGTAAATCTTTCTCCCATGCCTGCCTCCCTTTTCCATTGCTATCCAATATTTAATTTGCTTCCTTTACTGTCGCTGCCCTTTGACCAGAGGTTTTCACTGTGTTATGCACAGTGATGTCCAGATTTCCATCCTGAGTCACTAGAACAACTTGAGGAGCAAATCAGTGAATATGTTGTTCAAGTCTTATGTCTGTTGTTTAACATTTCCCAAGCTGTTACCCATTCTCTTGGCTGCCCTGGGCCTCTTTGAAATTCCTCTCAGTCTGTCGCGCTTTTGGCCAAGGTAACCACTTGCACCAGTTAAGATGGACACCACTTGGCTGAGTTGCACTTAGTAGGAGGCTTCCTTTTGCCTGCCAGACTGTGGGCAGTCAACTGAGTTTAGGAAGGAAAGTGAAGGAGAGCTGGATGCTTGGGCCATCTTTGTGTCAAAGGGCCTGAAGAACAAAATCTCCTGATTATGTTCTTCCTCCTTAAAGGAAGATCCCTCCTGCCTCCTCTCTGGAATGGGATTGTAGAAGCAGTGCTTTTGCAGCCTTTTGTGCTGTTTGAATCTGCTTATCAGCAGATAGACCATGGCTTTTGGAAACAATATTTTTTTTTAACAGAGGGAACCCACCAAAGCAGGATCTTTTACTTGTTCAAAAATGGCCTTAAATATCAGAAATACTACAAGCGCTTAAACAGCTCTTTTTCCCTTCTCTGTTTGGATATATCTACTACAGGCATAAGAGAGAGTCCATTCCCTCTGGATTAGAGTTAAAGTGAGAGACATGGTTAAAAGGCTAATAAAAAAATCAAGGAGTAATAAATACTAAGTGATTTTTAAGTAAATATATGTAGGTTGTTTTTTTTTTTTCTTCCAAAGGAATGCTCAGCTGTTAGTGTTACGTTTGACAGCTTGTAAAAATGTGAGTTTTTGCTGAAGAGCAAGAACAGGTTGAAGAGAGACAAAAGCATGGTCTGAGATAAAGAAACCAAGAGGTATCTGCTCCACAGATTGAAGGTGTTACATTACTCTGTGCAATGTCCAGAGAGGGAGAAGTCTGCACAGCAAAATGGTCATAAAATACATTTTTGCAAAGAAGACAGGAAATGTTTCTGTCAAGAAACCCCCCTCACCCCAACCAAAAACAACCCCAAAAAACAAACCAAAAACCCCACCAATCCCTCTGGTACACTTTTCCCATCTGGAGAAACAAAGTGAGACAGATCTCTCCCCCCTCTCAAACTACATATCTCAAAGGCACTGTGCCCTGGCCCCCTCTGCAGTGAGGCTGTGGGACATGCTACCAGCCCTACAAATGCTGGGACACTTTTAGCATCTCAACCAAGACAGGGCAATCAAGTAGACCAGAACTGAGCTTGCTATAAGATCATGGCTCATTTAAGTATGTAACCCAGAGGTCATTGCGTTACCTCTAAGAAAAAACACTTGCTGTCTCATTCTTCCCTCAGGGTTTATTGCCAGAGTGATTATATTTTCAGGAGTGACAGGGAGGCCCTGAGCTATAAATCTAAGGGAGATAGAGAGTGAGCTGATTATCAGACACCTCCTTCCCCACTCCAAAGTCAATAACCTCAGCATCTCACAAGGTTATTTTCTGGAGGAAAACAATCTCTCAGCCAGGCTCTGTCTGTTTGCATCTGCTGAATTGTATTCAGTCTGTCTTCTCAACAGCTGGGAAATCAATAGCTTGCTAACCATCCCAGAGCTCCAACAACACAATCTTTTTTGTACTAGTGAGGAGGAGGCTCAGGTGGCACCAGGATTAGGTGAATTGGGTTTGAAAATTGTTTTAGCAGGAAAATCAGTGCTTGCTTGAACGTAGGTCTCTGTCCCCTCTCCCAAAATCCAGCATGTAAATCTCTTCTCCGTGGACGCCTGGGGGCCCTTTTCTTTGAACCCCCACAAATAATTCTATGGCGTTTTAATGACCAGGTAGCCACTAAAGAGTATGCAAAACGCTACATTTACGACAATCCAAAGAAGACATCAGCAGTCTCCCGGAATCTCCTTTTCACCCCGGGGGGTAAGTTTATTTACAGAAAGTTAGTTTTGTTTTACCCTAATGGCAAGTGGTAAACTCAGCCGATAATAACAAGTCATTTGTTTAGCTTCTGAGAAGCTGCTTGCAGATGGGAATCGGTTTTTATAAACCGTGTATGGAGGGACACATTTGAAGCAGCTCCCAGCGCTGCGGAGCCGGTGAGGAGCCTCAGGGCACCGCGACGCCGAGGAATGAGTTAACTGCTGGGAGCGAACATAAACCCCGTGCCGAGAGACTTCGTGTTTTATCATAAATTCTCCCACTTCACAACGCACTTAAAAGGGACTTTTTTTTTTATTTCACATAAATTCCTGGGGAAGGAAAAAAAAAAAAAAAAAAAAAAAGATGCCCGCTTCCCTTCATTTCACATAAATCCCCGGGAAGGAAAAAAAAAAAAAAAAAAAAAAAGATGCCCTCTTTCCTTCCCGACACCAGCCCGAGCATCAGGGCTCGTCCCACCGGTGGCTGATTCACCCCTCAGCGCAGGAACCACCAAGCAGTTCCCTGTTTGCGGTGCGCGCTGCACAGCGGTCAAAGCCCAAGGCCGTGCCGGTAATCTCGCTGGTGCAAGGGGAAAGAAAATCACCCACCGGCCGTGGGGCCCTTGCCGGGCGCCGGGGACAGAGACCGCCGGGGCGGCGGCGCTCCCCGATGCCCGCGCCCCACCTGCGAGACGCGCCCCGGTGCTGCAGCGGCGCGGAGAGAAGGATCAATTAGCGCCGCGCTAATGAGCCCTCGGCTTTCGCACACCCCTCCTTTCAGCAGTCCGCTCCGCCGCCCCAATCCGCGGGGGACGCGACCGGCTCGGCTCGGCTCGGCCCGGCCCGGCCCGGCCTGGCCCGGCCCGGCCCAGCCCAGCCCACCTGCTGCTCGGCGCACCTGAGCGGGCTCGGCGGGCCGAGAGCAGCCGGCTCTGCCCGCCCGCCGGCCGCGGGGGCTCCGGCGCCGCTGCGTTCTCCGAGCCAGCGCGGAGCAAACACGGGCAGGTCTCCCCCACCCGCCCCTCGCCAGCACCGAGAAAAGTACGTTATTCCTAGCGTGTGCTCTTTTTCTCATTATTTTTTCCTCCCCCGCCCCCCCCTTTTTTTTTTTTCTTTTTTCCCTTACGCATACCCAAAGCACTTCGACGACGAGTGCAATTTAAATTTGAGCTCCGCCGTAGTTCTGGCACTATCAAACCACATTCATTTTCACATCCTTCCCAAAAGTTTTGCCACGGTTCCCTCGCTGCAATTTGCGTAAACAGCTTAACTGAGTAACTATCGGGAAACATAAATACGCGGAAATAAATAATAGTGCGGCAATCGGAATGAATAACCCAGCGTATATCGGGCAAAGGAGAGCAGAAAGTAGAGATTATCTCCCAGAATGTGTATTGCGTTTTGTTTCTGTTGGTGTTTGATGTATCCTGCTCGCGTAACATCAACGTCTCGAAGAAGACAAAGCAGACGGATTCGGGCTCCGCTAATTAGAAAGCAACGAATGCCGGCATTTAATAAACATTTGAGTGGCCGGTGGCGCAGAAGGAGCCAGCGGAGGGGCGGCGGATTCCGAGTGCCGTGGGACCAGCGCCGGAACGGCTCCGCGGGACGGGAATTAGCGCGGTTCTCCCCGCCGGGCTGCGGAGCGGGAGCGTAGTCGCGATGCGGGCAGGGAACCCTGCCCACCTCTCGCCTCCAGCTCCCTGCCTGCGCACACGCTCCGCACGGCGCCGAGAGAGCCGGCGGGACATCCACACTGATTTATCCACGGGGGGATCCAGCCCTCCCCTCCCCTGCTCCGAGTTTCTCGGGGGTCTGTGCCGCTGCCCGCCCGGCCGCGCACCCTTTCTCTCCCCGCAAGGTTCCCGTCCTCGCCGCGGGTGGCCGGCGACAGCTCCGCGCACCCCCGCCGCTCTCCGCTCCGGGCAGCAGGGCGGCGAGGACCAGGCGGGGGCCGCGCAGCTGTTGACAGACAGAAAGCCTCGATCTCCCAACCCCTCCTCAATCCATCTTCGCGGGATGGCAGTGGACAGCCCCGGCGGGTTAAAGTAAAAGGCTTTGTCGCTGCTGAAAAGAGGGAGAAGTGGGGAGAGAAGGGGGAGAGGAAAGAGAAGTCTGATGCTGAGGAGTACAAGATACAGGGTAGGGGGGGAATCACCTGGAGATCGAGCTCTGAGGGAAGTTAAATACGCATCAGTCCATCCATCCAACCATTCCACTGCCACCCCCCAGTGCTTCAGCCCTGTGCACCCACAGCAGTGTTGCCAAGTTGGGACCCACCTGGGGAAGGTGCAGCGCGGCCGCAGGTGTGCGGTGCAGCGCAGCGTGGAACGCTGTAGACCAGGGAGGAGAGCTAAGGGCAGCCGGAGTGCGGGTGAGGGTCTTGACCTGCCTGTACACCCCCAGCACCGGTGGCCTCCATGGATGGAGGGTAGGGGCTTCACCTCCGTGGGTCGGGACAGGGTGGATGAAGCTTGCCCCGTCAGCAGAACCGTGGGCGGTGTGAGGAGCTGGCAAGGGAAGAGTTGCCCCGCTTGAATTACACTGGCTTTGCTAGTCCCACAGAAGGGACTGCAGCAAGTGGGGAACGAGAGCCAGCTGAGCCCTCCTGCCAGCCTCATCGGGGCTGAACTTGAGGTCAGTGGAGCGCAAAACTCCTCCAGGGAAGGAGGAAACAAATGTTCGTGGATCGGGTATCGACAAACTTGAACAAGTGGGAGGGAGAGGAGGAGAAGGGACAGTCAGAGCTGCCTTCATAAAACTGTAAATAGTGGTGTTGGGACAGAGTTGAAAGGAAATTGCCTGGCAGCTGCTTGGAGTTCCCCTACTATGTGCTTGCCCTAGTGAGAGATGAGACAGCCCTTTACTGGAAACGTGAAATCTCCCCCCATGCCCGGGAGCTGCATCCTGTGGCAGAAGCTGTCCATCCCCTCGAAGATTCCCCTCCAGGTTACAGTCAGGCTGGTGGGGGAAAGCTGGAGAGAAGAAATCTCATCTCCTTACTGCTGATTCAGGCCTTCGCACGGGGACACAATGCACTCCAGTGTCCTGGCCCTCGCAGCTCCTCCTAATGCCAGGCGAAAGGTGACTGCCCCTTCCACAGGCTGCCTCTCTGTTCAGGTACTTATTAAATTGGCCCAGTCTGCTGGCAAGGAGAGAACTTCCCATTGATTTTTACAAACTGTGAAACCTTAAGCCTGTATCAGGTGATGAGAGAGAGGGGGAGATCAGGGGGTTTCAGCACTTGCAAATCTCTTCATTTCATCACTTTAAAAAGGAATTTTTATCTCCAAGCATACTGAAGATAAATGATCTATTAATAACAATAAAAGAGAGTTCGAAGCAGAGAGACCCAGGTATTCAGGTTTTTTTTTAATGGACTTCTGGTTTAGGATTGATTTTTTGAACAATGCTTCAGCAACAGTTTTTCATAAGATACAATATTTGATTTTTCCACAAGATATCAAGAACAGATGCATCTAAGTAAACAGATACATGTAAGTACAGACTCTTGCAGAAGGCAGTGCTCATTTTATTCATGTGAGCTTCGTGAATGATTTATTTTTGTAGCCTTTAAGCATAATAATAATAATAATAGAACATATGTGTCCATTTTATTGCCATATTTCCAAAGTTCATACAACTCAGCAAGCAATGGGCATTTTTGTTTCAAGCTGGGCCTTAGACTATATACTTTATTAAAAAGACAATTCCACAAAACCCAGACCTGGTAAAACTGTGTACAAAGGGCCAGGGATCTGCTTTATTACAGTAGTTGCGCCTAACATACTTGAAGGTCCAGAACTGGCTCCAGTCTTAGTTATCTTACCAGCAGGCCTGTGACATCCCAAGCCAAAGCTGTATAATCATTCCATTATAAACCACATACTTCCCAGTTGCAAATGGTCATGGTAAAAAATGTATTTGTGGCTTAAGTTTGGTGTGAAGAGTCTCAGGCAGGACATTTTTTTACACTCTGTAAGATTTTGAAATTAGGCAATTTGGTCAATTTTTGGGGTTTGGAAAAAGTAGAAGAGGGTATTATGAATTTTTTTCCCAGGTTTTAATACTTAGAAGATGTCTGGCTTTTATGAGTGATCTTCAATCATTTGAGAAAGAACTTGAACCTATGCATTAAAGGTTAAGGGGAATTTATGATGAAGTTCAGCAGAAATGGGAGAGAGCTCAAAGTCTTTCCTGACAGTTATATGTGGTATATTGGCTGTGCATCGTAGGTAAAACATAGCTGAAGTTCCAGAAGTCAGTTTGGGAACATAAGGGCAGTGTGAGTGAAAAGTTATGATGAGATAAATACTTCAGTGTGATACATTTATACTGCACATCCCAAGGATCCAGTTCTGTATCATCTTGTATGGACAAGAACACTTCTATATTTGTCAGTGAAACCTGGGATGCAGGACGTGGTAACAAACAGCCTAGCAACATAATAAGTTATGGGGGAAATTAATTTTATTAACATTCATTATGTGATTAGCTAAAGCTGGCACTCTGTAGTCCAAGGACCTGCCTACATCTAAGGGTCTTGTGCATCTCTTCTGGAAATGGCTCTCAGAATGGGATCAGAGCAAAGACACACAGGTCCAAAGATTTTACAGCTGGACATAGTGATCCTGGAAATATTTCCCACCTCTGATTTTATTTTTACCATAGAGACATAGATATTAGTGGCAGGATATAGTGAAACCCTAGATATAAAAAAGCAAAAATATAGATGTAGGAGACGCGGACAAAAGAAGGGTAGGAAGGAGAGAATAGCCAGGACACTACACAGTAGACTGACTGAATTAAAGATGCAACTAGTGAAACTTTAGGAAAGGTCTGCTCCCAAAGGCCAGCCAGTCAAAGAAAGTGTCCCTAGACTCATGTCTCCATCTCTATCTGCACTCTATGCACAACTATCTACCTACCCGCTGGGCTCTGTCTGCATTAACAACTTACGTTTCTGAGCTGTAGGCTGGCAGCAGGCTGGAATTTCTCCCTTCCCCATGTGCTGGGAAGAGCAACTTCTCTCTCCCTCACAGAATTAGGGTGAAAGCTGGAAAGGAGCGCTGAGAAGGCAGAAGTCACTATCCTTCTGCAACCTGGGGTGCATTTAATGCATCCTGCAGTGCTGGAGAGCACTGAACTTGTGCTGGATGAATTGCTATGTCAGCTCCAGAAACACACTACATTTTCTCAGCAGAATGGGTATTGGCATGTTCCACCAACACCCACAGTTGTTGCTGCCACTTAGCAGGGCTCCCTTAAGGCCCTGCCACAGAATGACTGCATATTGCATGCTCATGGAGACTGGACTTCTGGCACAAGCCATGTGTAATGCTGTTTCACTGTGCATTACATGGGCACGGTCACGCTGCTCATGAGTATCACTTAACAGTGCACATCATTCAGCACACCCACAATACGACGCTGTGAGACCTCTCCAGCATGGTCAAAGTTTCCAACAGAATGCACACTGAAGACTGCTCTTCAGCTAGGGCCCAGGGCCAGACCCTCTGAGCTCATGCTTGGCATTCACTGCCATTATCCTGTTCAGAAAATGACCTCTTAGTGGTGACATGACTCCTAGGGTCACTCCTACCTCCGTGGTGGTGCATGGTGGTGGTGAGATGTGTGTTGAAGTGAATGGACCTACAGGTTGAGGAAGAAAGGATGTGTGGACCAGAGGGGGGTCACACCCACCTCTTGGTCAATGTCACCACACTGCAAATATAATGTCTAAAAAAAGTTGCCTGAAAGGTGTAAAAAAAACTGAAGGAAGAGTGTGAACATGGAGGCAGTTGCAATTCTTCATTTATCCTTAGGCTGACGCTCCCAAGAGCAAGACCAAGACCAATGGCCACAGTTCTGCCAGGAACAGGAGACAGGCTTAGCTAGCAAGAGTCAGATAAAAATTGGAAGTGTTAATTGTTGGACTTGATCTTACAGGTCTTTTTCAAACTAAATGATTCTACAATTCTATGAAAATGTGGCAGGTTCTGTATGCAATTTCTGTAAAGGCTGTTAACTAAAGCAGTGACTGTATTTATTCTTTGTCAGCTGGCCTGGTGCATGTTGCAGCCTTGCAATAGTCTCAGTTTTTGTGGTCCAAGGTCCCGGAACAAGCAGATTGTGTTCCTGGTCCAGCATGGGAATGGTGTGCCTGGCCCTGAAGCCATAGTCACCTTGAGCAGCTGAGACACTGCCTTGGGGCACATCATCTGGCCCTATTGAATCTACTTTTCTCTTTCACATGCTATTTGGGTCGTCCTGGCTTGTAAGAGCACGGTGGTGTCACCTTTTAGCAGTGTGAGTGGAGCAGCCCTTCTGCTCCCCTCCCGGTGTCTTGCTTACAGAAACTGAAACAAACGGCAGGAGGAAAATCGGTAGCTGAATTTCAGTGTTCTGTGAATTACAACCTGTAATTGTACCATCCTGTGGAATGAAATGCACCGGCGGGGGCAAGGAGAGGGAAAGGAAACACTATTTAGTTTTCCATGTGCTCTAGTGCACAACAGCTGAGTGTGCTATTCAACATCTGCTAGTGATATTTAATTTAACTTCTGAAAGTGTGAGTTTAGGTACTATCAAACGGATGGTTCTGATCCTGGAAACCTCTTAAATGCATAGCTCTGACATACATTAATTGCTTTCATTTAAGTAAGAAGATTATTCCTTTATCATCAGGTAATTGATTTAAAAGTGTTTCACCGTATGTTTACACTTGATACAAATGGGTGCAACCAAGAATTTAATCATTTAATAGATTTAGTCATTTAATAAAATCTGTTGGTCATTGCATTACACTAACACCTGATGACATTTATGCATTTCTTTCTTGAGGAGGAGCTGCACAACTCTGTGTGCAGGAAGAACATTTCAGGGGCTTTAGCCTCCATTTATTCACCAAAGGTTTTGAAAGGGTTTATTGTGTGTGAAAGGTAGACCACTGGGCAGTGCATGCACATGAAGAGCAAATATTCGCAATGCACACTTTTTTACTGAATATATCAGTATATTCTTTGTGGCATTGTCTTTGCAGCATTGTCCATATATACGTTTTCTCTGTTTTATGGACTTTTTTGTGAAGCTGCCTGTTCATCATCAGCCTCCCCTGATGTTTTTTGCTGTTATTGTCTACCTGGTAGATGCTGGTTAAGATAGTCTCTGAGAAAATAATAAACTTTTAGACCAGTTGTGGAGACGAAAATCTGCCAAGTATTCAAAGTGCCTTTTAAAAACCAAATTCTAAAAAAAGCTTTTTACATTTTCATCTTATTGAGGTGACCAGCAGGGTAATGCAATAAAATATACTGCATTTAGCCTTGTTGTTGTAAACCAACTTCTATTGATATGCAAGAATGTGTGAGAAGTCTTTCATTTGACTTTGCATGTATCTGGGGGTCATTTGCAGTATTAAGAAATCTTAGAGGTGGTCTTTAGCAATAGATTTTCAAAGTGACAAAGTAAAAATGCTCTGTAAATATATTACCAGTGGAAAATGCTTTTCTGACCAAAAGAGTTTATGGCATTTTCTAGTTTGAGTTCTCATTTAAGGTTGATGGCATTCATACCTTTAAAAGCAGTTCTGTCAGGTTCTCAGTCAATGATAATGGTTAAGGATACTTGTGCCAGAAATGCCTTTGGCCTATATTCAGTTTGCAAGTAATTTTTATAGTTTCAGAGAAGCATTTTTACTGTTCTACAGGATGCACAAGCATGGATTTCAGCTCCTTATACTCTTGCTTAATATAGTGTTATTTCTTCTCTTGGTATGTATGCAAAGGTGACATAATTTTAAGTTTATAGCAGATTTGCTTATGACTACAAATCTTTCTCTATATGTTCTACATTTATTTCTCCAGTGATAATTTAACTATTCATATATTTGTTAGGTCCCAAAGCAGCATTTATCACTCTTGTTACTCTGGAGTTACCAAGCTCTTCAGTGCCTCACAGCAGTTGATAAATTGCATTATGATGTTGAAGGAAGCTGTAGAAACACAGCTTCGATTCAGCAAAGTGTAACTTCCTCCTACTTGGATGTAAAGATGCCTTCCCCTTCTCCATCACTGCCATCTTCCCTTAAAAATTGTCATAAACAACTCTTACTACTTTGTATAATTCCTATTTTTAAATCAGCCATCTTCTGTTCCCTCCTCTCCCTCCCACCACAAATATGTTACTCAGCCTTTGAGACAATAGCTGTAATTTGGCTATAATTAGAATCTGATCAGAGCAGGGAGAATGGGAGAATACAAAAAAAAAAAAATCATCAGATTCCAGAAATGTGATACCATAGCCCAGATCCTACTTGCTTTGCTAATGAAAGCTGACTTGCATGAGTTACATGAACATAATTTTAATCAAAAGGAAAAAAAAATCTAATAATATCAGCTGTTATGGAGCTTAAAAAGAGAAAAAAAGAAAAAAAAAAAAGCTGAGGTCTTTAAATAAAAAAAATCTTCAAAGGCACATAAAGTATTTTGATTTAATCCTGCTGACATCTGCCTGTTTTGAACCTGAAAACAGCCTAATGTTTATCTAATAGTCTTAGTGCATTTTGTAATTAAACTAATTAAGGAAAACATCTTACAGCTTTTCCCTGGAAAGGACTTCCCCCCTTCTCACTCTCATAACAGAAACTGAAAATAATCTCTTTTGTTTGCAGGGCAGATAAAATGAATTCCTTCTTATAGGCATATTCTCCAGCAAAACCCTTTTAATATTGGAGACTCAAGAAGCAATTGAGTCCTATCCAGAGGAGGCAGAAATTGCTCTCCCCTGAAACCTTTTTCTACAGAAGGGAAGTTTTTGATCTCAGGAGCTCTGCTTCCCCCCACTCTTGGCTTCCAAAGTCCATAAAAATGCTTCTAAGCAAAATTAGCTTCCAAGTCCATAAAATTGCAATATATCATTTAAATCATGACTTTTATAGCATCATTTTTTTAGTACTGGAAAGGGGAAACCCATGAAAGGGTGTGAAGACATTCTAGGCTTTGAAGATGGTTAGAGATATGATGGCATTTTCAACACACCTTCTCATTGCCACAAGATGAAAAGTGCTTAGTTGATTAGCAGGCTGATCCAACAGAGTGAACTACAATTAAAGTCAGTGGCAGTTTTGCCAGAGTAAAAGTTGCATGAACAGCCATCCAGGGACTTCTTAACTACTTTCTCAGAATGGAATGAAATCTCTATTTTTTTTTCCTCCTACCTAGCTCCATCTACCTTTCTTCTTTCTTCCAGCTACTCCTGCTTAGACTCAAATTCTGCTATTAAATAACTTATATCACCCTTATATATCTAAATAAAACCAAATTTGCAAAAAGCATGGGCTTATTGGTCTAAAGATTGTATCTATTTTCACATTTGAGAAGTGCTGAGACTTTGAAATTCTGTCTCTGCTTCATGAGCAAGAAAGTCCAGAATTACTTTGTGTGAGAAATGTGGTCTACTGAAATAGCACATATTGTGTTAACACCTAGGCAGCACTGGTATTAAGTGTTACTGATATGAATTGTGTATCCAGCTCTCGCTCACGTGTGTCTGTGAACAACCAGGACAGCCTGAATTCTAAAACCACAAATTTTCTGAGACATCTGCAGGTGGCACCTCAGATGGCGTTAGGGTCCTCTGCAAGAGTCTGCTCCCACTGTACTCTGTGGCAAAATTTCTGTTGCCTTCATGGCAACATGCCTTTGTAAATACATATAACCTTTTAATGTGGGGCCATGCCTGTTCTGGAGAAGCAGGATTCCCTTGCTCACCTGGAAAGCCCATAGGCTGCAAGTCAGGAATTGTGCCATGCCTTTGTTCTCTGTAAGATCTGCTCTACTCAGTGGAGAAGGCATAGAAGGACCCAGTATTCACCCATTCTGACTTTGAAGGGATGGGGGTAAAACCCCTAATGAATATCAATGTCTGTTCAATGAATAAATAGTTTGTTCCCCCCAGGAAACACATAGGTACATTACATTAAGGGATGCAAAGGACAGTACACTTTGAAAACAAGTGTGAAAAATGTCAATTGCTATTTCCAAGATTTTTTCAATAATATCCCCAGAGCTTAATGCTGTATCCCCACACACAACCTGTTCCCTTCCAAAAACATATGGCCAAGATCATGATTTCACATCAGAGTGTTTGACATGCAGTTGTTTTATACATTGTGCAAGTGAATGGAAATGACACTGCTAGCTTTATTACACTTTACGATTTCAATGACCAGATCAGGTGCAAAGGCTGAGAACTGCTCCTGCCACCTTCAGCTGATCTCCTCAGTGTCAGGAGAAGAAAATCAGGTTCAAAATGCTTTTGTGTAAATATAATACAAACCAACAAAATGACCAACAAACCCCTCTCTCTAGCAATATTTTTTGAAGCATATTGCTTCAGCCAGAGAAACCAGCTACAAGGAGGAATTGAATTTCTAGAGGCTGCCAAATGTCTGTGCTCAGCAGAGACATTTTAGTTTGTCAAGAGGAGCCTTTTCACTTGGCCAATGCAGAACAGTACTCAAACCAACATTAAAAAAAAAAAAAGGGACAGTGTGCCTATTACTACTCTGGCAATTAGCAGTATTTTGTGCATGCATCTCTCATCTTCACTAATGATACTATCTATTGGTAGTGTTAATGATTTTTAAGTGAAGCCTATGAACAGCAAATGTCAGCTAGACTGGGAACAGTTCAGAGTGAAAGTGTGATTTTACTCATCAAGTTCATTGGATAGCGGCATATAAAAGTTTGATGTTTCTCCTTGTGTTGCTGGAGTCCTCTCTGCCTTCTTGGCTGTTAATTACATCTCCTGGCTTCTATTCTTCTTTTCTTCTCTCCTAGTGTTTCTAATGTTGTCAAACTGATTAGCCACTAAATTACATTGCATTCAGGTAACAAGATCTTTGTTATTGATTTGCTCTGAAGGCTTTCTTTGACAGACAGACTGGCAGAATCCTTCATCCAGGTTAGAGAATAATCTATTTGAAGGATTCTTCCAGATGTCACTACTATAGCAACAGCTTCTATAGTGTTAATGCTGATATTAAATAGGGTTCAGCCCTGCATTACCATCTAGCCATATGGCTCTGTTTTTTTAAACTTGAAAATGAGTTTGCTGCCTCTTCCGCAGGGAGAGCCGCCTGTCTGTACCTTCTCATTATTTCCACTACCAACTCCTTTATCACTTCCAAAATCAGATTGTAAACCTCTCAGGAGACCATTAAGAAGGAACCCAAATTATTTTCTTCATCTGTAGATCTGATGAGTCTTCCTCAGTGAATTATGGAAACCTGTGAGATTATATAATTATCTTCTTGTTTAACTTGGTATTTCAGTCATTTTCTGTTTGCTGTCAGTTGCTTTCTTTCCTAGGTAGGCTGACTTGTTTCCATTTCATTTCCTCTCATCTCTTATTCATAGGAGTCCCAACATAACTTCCTTTGTCTTCTGATTTCCAGAAGCTCCTTAAATTTCCAGGATATCTGATATTCTTGGAGACCCAGGTCTCCTCCCCCTGCTGGTAGAAATCTTCTGGGTAGATTGTTTCCCCACTGAACATGGCCACCTTTAGTGTTTTTTCCTTCTTTTACTTGAAGTATGAGGGATAAGATTTAGCCAGCTAGTGCATACTGTGACCCCATTTTTTATTTCGAGTAGGCTCACTAAATGCACCACAGCATCATCCCTGAAGATCACCAAGGCCTCCTCTCTGAGCAGACCCCACTAGCCAGACCCCAACTCATAAAGTGAGGAAACCCCCACAAACATGATGGGAGCAGCAGAGCTTGTTTGGATGCCACAGTGGAGGGCTGTGGGATGAAGAGTGGCCAAGGACCAGGGGAAGGTGGTGTGAGGGCGTGGGGCAAGGCATAAGCTGGGTGGGCAGCCTGGTGTGGATGACGAAATGCAATTTCTCCAGGCTCCTGGGACATGGACAAGAATCCAATGGTGGGAGTCACCTGAGATCATGCTGCAGGATGCATGGAAGGCTTTTTGTTCCCATAAAGCATTGCCCAATTAGTGAGGTACTTTACGAATAGAGTTAAAAAGGACAGGAAGGATGGTCTTGTAATTATGGGATTCAGTGGCAAATCAGGAAATCTGGGTTTAATAACCAACCGTGACATAGATTTCCTGTGTGACCTTCTCCGGATCACTTCTTACTCATCCTGTGACTCAAGTCCCAATTTGTAATATGGGGCAACAACACTTCTTTTCTCGCACCTTTTATGTGTCCTGTCCATTTGAGCAGCTCTTCCCGCGGGTAAGGAGTTTCCTCCAGCTGCATGTAGCACCTTTCCCCAAAGAGGTCACTTTTAGTTTGGTTCCCTCCTCAAAAATGAAAGTACATTGCTGTTACTTCTGTTCACGCAGATTTCCATGGATCTGGCAAGACTAATCATAGAATGATAGAATCACAGAATCATAGAATGGTTTGGGTTGGAAGGGACCTTAAAGACCACCTAGTTCCAACCCTCTGCCATGGGCAGGGACATCTTCCACTAGACCAGGTTTCTCAGAGCCCCATCCAACCTGGCTTTGAACACTTCCAGGGATCCGGCACCCACAACTTCTCTGGACTACTTTTTCCAGGACCTACCCACCCTCACAGTAAAAAATTTCTTCCTGATACCTAATCTGCACCTACTCTCTTCCAGTTTAAAGTGCTTCCCCCTTGTCCTGTCACTACATGCCCTGGTAAATAATCTCTTTCCATCCTCTAGGCTTCTTTCAGGTACTGCAAGGCTGCAATCAGGGCACCCCAAAGCTGTCTTTTCTCTTTCCCTGAGTAGATATTTTGATGATATGCTTCATGGCCATTTAACTATGAGGAGCCCCTTTTCATCTGAAATAACTGTATTTTTCTCAGAAGAGAAATTCAAGTGCAGCAATAAGAGAGGTGATCCCACTGATATATCACTAAGTAAAATCTGACATGCAGCTATAATGAAAACATGAGGCAGTTTAATAATGAAAAATGTATTGTCCTGAGCTAATGGCTGAAAAATGTTTAGTGAAGGATTACACTGAAGTAAAAAACCACAAGAAAGACATTCAGATAGATTAAACATTGGGAATTCATTTGTATGTCCAGACAATCTATGGTCTGTAATGTACTTTTATAGTATGACAGGATGCAAAGGAATCATTTTTCAAAAGACTTATTATCCTTCTGGTAGGACTTCTGTAGCCTCCATCAAGCACTATGGACTTTGAAACTCCTGTGTATCCCCAGAGTCCTTTGGTGCCATACCCACTGAGGGCTGCACAGTGACCAAGAGTCCAAGGCTGCCTGAGGGAGAAGAAGAATGTTGGCTATACCCAGGGGATGAACTGAATGTTAGCGGAAGACTCTGAGACCAAAATTAATTGATTAGTGGGTGAATCTATACATGAAGTAGTGCAGTGGCCCTGGTGAAGATGGGCCTGGGCTAAAATGCTGAATATGCATTGAATACATGCCCTATAGAGACTCAAAACATTGTTTGTTTACTGAAAATCTTGGTTCATGCTCTTTAACCTGCCTCGAGGCACTGCACATTAAGTTACTGTATCTTTGAGACTTAAAGAGACTCCAGAGAAAGAGTCCTGCTTAGCCTCAGCCCTTTCTATCCTCTGAAAACAGGCAGGGAAGGGGAACTCAGCCCACTGCGTGGCTTTTTCAGGCTCCCATGTGTCTTGGTAGGGCATGTGGATGCCTCTGTCAAGCAGGCAGCAGTCTTGGTTTGTTTCATGTGCTCTGAGGAGTGAGCATTACACTTCATTGCAGGCTTTCACCAAATATTCCATCTGGAAGGTTTGCTTATTTTTTCTCTGCTCCTGACCAGCCTCATTTTGCCAGCTATCCACAGTGCAGGGATGTGCAAATTGTTGTTTCACCTGAAACTGAAGGGTATCTGCTCAGTGCTAGCTTTGAGGACAACTCTTCTGTCCTGTCCTTGATCTTTTACATCTTGCTGTTTCTTTTAATTTCTGTCATATCCTTGAGATTTTTTTTTCTCTTTCCCATCACCAATGACGTAATTTTTAAAAAAACTTTTGCCCAGCAGTATGCACTGTTGGTTGGACTAGGAGGAAGGTGGTGCTTTCACAGTATTGGACAGGGTCCAGTGAAGGGTAGGGGCCAAAGGGACCAGCTCTGGAGAGTTGTGATCAGCTTTTATGGCTAAGAGAAGAGACCTGAGATGCGAGGGCCTGCCACTGAGCCTTTTGTCTCAACCCTTCTTTTGCCTGACACGGGGTGTGTCAGATCCCCGGCTGGCATGACTCCAGATCTCAGGAGGCCAGGCTGGGAATAGTCTGATGTTCCTCATTTGCTGATTATGGCTTACAGCCATTTCTTCCCTGCACTGAACACTTCTTTGCACGTTAGCATTATGAACTATTAACTGGTAAACTATCTCTAACAAAGTTGCTGCGCACCACTTAGGCACATCTGTTGCATCTTAACTCACCTGAATGTCCCAGTCAAAGCCTTTCCACAGTTGGGCCCAGCTCCTTCACGCTTTTGTTTGACTTTGTGGTCTGGGATTAACTCTTGTCATGCCTTCACATTTTAAAAAAGCGATGTCTTTGCAGGAGTCATGATCTCTAATGCTTTCAAAATGTGCCCACCAAGTTTTTATTTGAGGAGCACAGTGAGCAGGGAAGATGCTTCACATTACCAAATTACTGGGAGCTTTGTAAACAATTTTCTGTACAATTTTCTGCTCTGTTTTCTACTGTAGTTTCCCATTGTCTCTTTGCTTTTTAAAATTTGTAGGGTTTATTTTAAGAAAACTGCTCCCAGAGCATAAAAATCAACATAAAATCTTTTAAGAGCTAGTTTACATTGACCAGCTGTCACAGAAACAGAGAAATGTGTGGGATAGTGGTAGACAACATGTGTACAGAGGAAGGTAGGCATTTTAGAGTTGTTAAATCCTATTGCTAAGCCCAGGGCTTAACAGGCTTCACATTTTTTTGCTCCAGGGTATCATGGTACAGTGAAAGCAAGTCGATGGGCTCCATTAGCATGAATGATAGCTTCCTTCTACACACAAGTCAATTTGCAGGTAACGTTTTTTTTTTCACGCTGTCAAGAGATAAAGGAAGCCTTTCTGAAAGTGTCCCAGAGCTGATCTTAGGGCAAGGGAGGGTCTCAGTTCAGTCAAAGCAAATGTTTGCTGACATTGTTCAGCTATTTTGGAAACTGTTAACCATTGTTTTCAGCCTGACAAAATTAATAAGTGGATTCCCCGAATCTGAACATTAATCTCTGTCATCACCAGCTTCACTTCGTTAAACTTCAGGAGTGTTTTTGTTAAATTCTTACTTGCACTTAGTAAAAGGACTTGGGTTCTTCACAAACCTCTATTCACACAATAAATGATGCATGCATTTCTCAAAACTAGTTTTTTAAAGATAGGGGTGCTTTTATAAGTTCTTCTTGCAGACTTGTTCTTGCTTCCTTTGCTATTTGGTTCAGTTCGGTCTTTTGCCAATGAATGAAGTAGGACAAATGGGAGGACTTTCAAAAAAATCGGCTGTAAAAGAAAGCAGTGTATGTGTTAGGCTATGGAAATCTAAAGAAGACATTATTAGGGCCAGGCGTAGAATACTTGAAGGATTAGATCCCAAAACAGCATGGGTGTTACATGCAGCATATTCTAGCTATTAGGCAATACTTGATGTCACTGTTTGCACTTTTAAGGAGAAATTTCACCTGCATGCTCTAATGCATCAGAAGAGTTAAAATACACATAAATTACTGCCTAAAAAGGCCACATGTGAAAACTCTCAAGTGGCAACACTGCTGTAAATATTTATGCTGGAGTTAGGCACCTGCATACAACGTGCCCACAATTCTTTAACAAGCTGTGGTTAAGTTAGGTGTTATGGAAATAGCAAAAATGTAAATAAGATAAATTGTCATAAGATTGATCCAGAAAATGAGTGCAAGCTCAGTGGTGAATTTTCAGCACTCCCCAAGGCAGAGAATGGAAAAAAAGGTGGTTTGATCAGACCAGACCATCAGCTTGTGGCTGATCTCTGATTGTTTTCCCTCAAAAACTTTCAGGGTCCTGGTGGTAGCTTTGTGTTGCTCCTTTCATTGCAGCTCTGCATGGAGCAGTTGAGGGTATTGATTTAAGCAAGGACAGTTAACAGGGCTCTTGATACTATCACTCAGGCTGTCTGCATCCTTCTGTTTCCTGGGGTTTCACCCCCTAGGGCTTAATGTCATTAAAATTGCTGAAAATACTACAAATAACAAGCGTAGCAGCACTTTCCAAAGACTGATGAGATTGCCTGGCAGCTTGTACAGATCAGAGTGAAACTCTGGCCCCATGAAGTCAGTGTTAACATCCTGCTAACTTCAAGAGGGTAAGATTTTTATTCTTCGTATGTATCTGTGTGCTAAAACATGCCACTGCTGCCCCTTCATGATCTTTCATTTTCCATTTCGTTACTGAAAGGAAACCCAACCTCAGTTCATAAGGTACCAGGAACTAGAAGTGTACAAGGAAATTGGCAGGAACTGACTTTTGGTTTATGGGCAGACGGTCTGCATTTGTAATGAAGCTTTTTACAAGAACTTCCATGGCTTTATAAAAATTCTGTTCTCTCTCCAAGGACATCACGGCTCTGTCTCATTTATGGGCATGGTGCAGCATGCCTTATTCACCCAGTAGTGTTTGCCATAGCCAGACATAACCTTTAATATTAATTTATTTCGGGAAGATAATACAACAAGCTCCACAGTGGCTTACTAAAGAAGGAGAATTCTGATGAACGATGTCTCTGAAGAAAATGTTTGCTTACATCTCTGACCTGCAAGTTGCTGGAGGCTAGGAGAGTATTATGGTTGGGAAAGTGTACCAGGAAAACATTGCCATATTTTTCCTTGTTTTGTATCCCTCCAAAGTTATCTGCTTTTGGCCCCTGTCCCCATGGTTGTGGGTATTTTTTGTTGTTGTTGTTTTTTGGTTTTTTTCTTTCATTATAGCTATGGGAAGCAGCCCATCCCCAACAGAAGCTAGAACAAAACAAAACATATAAAAAAAATTAAAACAACATGCAGAGGGAGGAGAGGTGAAGAGAAGACACTGGGGAGAAAAAATACCTAGGTGATCACAAGTGGCAAAAATTATAAACAGAGATATAGAGGAGGGACCGTGTGTTGAAAAGAGCAAAACATAACGGGGCACTTGGCAGGACAACCCAGCTGTCCTCATTCCTCCCTTGAGGCATCCAAGAAGCTGCCAGATGGTAACCAGGAGTATCCTGCAAGGAGATGTGGCAGGGCCAAGCATTGCAAACAGGTCCTACCATCCCTGACTGCCAAATTTTCCAGGCACACAGAATTAGCTCAATGTGTGATGGCCCACTGATGCTCCTGCCTTCTTCTGGTGAGGAGAGCTCACAGCACACTGTGTCTGGGTGGAATGGGCAGTGATGCAGCGGAATGAGGACAAGGACTCATAAAAACGCCATCAAGGTGTGCAAAGCAGTCTCCCTGGACATCATGTTTTCTTGCAGAGCAGCATATGAGAGAGCACCTGGCAAGACTCATGAAATGGCATAAACTGGCAAGCCAGCAGTAGATGTCTTTGGAGAGGCTGAGGCTGCCAGCAGCATAGACTGCTAAAGTACAAGACTCATAGCTGTAATCTGCTGCAGTCCTGCCTCTAAAGCAGTTTTGCATCACTCTGTGGCAGGGAATAGTTTGCACTTCTATTTCTAGTGGCACCACTTGTATCCCGGGAGAGCAGATTCTGTCAGTCTGTTTCCATGTGTCCAAAATTCTCTGTTTCTGAACCAAAGAGGATCTAAGGAAAAGCAAAATCAAACAGAGCTGATCCATGGCTATCATGGCTGAAAGATGGACTTAAAGAGTGGGTTAGTCCCTGGGCTACCTTTTCTGATCTGTACCATTTGGAGTCTGAGACACTGTATTGTGTACAAGAAATTCATTCTCAGCACCACTTTCATGGGAAAATAATAAACACAAATATAAACACAGTTAGAAAGCTCATGTATAACTTTTGAGGCTAAAAGTGGCATTCATGGTATTAGAGGTCTCTACAACATATTTTTGACTGAGTAATTTACTTAGCATTTTTGAGAACAAAGCCATGTCGTTTATGAAAAGAAGTGCTGAATCACCTGCACCTTCTGTCTGCCTGACAAGGTTTAATTATCAGTTTTATTGGGGCTTCTGTCTAGTCAAGTGTGGGACAAGAATGAAGACAACCTTCCTTAGATGCAAACTGCTGCAGCAGCTTGGATTTTTCTTGCAACTCCATGTACTGGGAGAGGACTCTGCACCCCTCAGGGTGTCAGTCATTACAGGTGAGGCAGTGGAAGATCTGCACTGATGGAGGAAAGGTCACTGGAAAAATGGACAGTTAATGCAGGCAGAAATCCTCTTTGCAGTGTTTTGCTGAAGCCATTGCTAGATTGAAAGCTGGGAATGGATCCACCTTCCTCCCTTCTCCACTGCTCCTTCTGTCCTCTGCTGCATCCAGCTCTGTTTCCTCAGGCACTGGGTACCTGGCTCCTTGCAGTGTGATAAGAGTTAGATGGGCTTAGCTTCTTTGACAGGTTTGTTGCTTCAGAAAGATCTCAGAGAGCTCGTTTGGGAGGAACTGAACTGCAGCCCCCCCATGAAGAAGGGACTTTGTTGCTCTCACCACTCCCCACATTGGGCTGACTGAGGAGTCTGACAGGCTGTGAGAGGAAAATCCCCTCGCTGAACCATACATACATACATACATATATATATATATATATATATATATATATTTTCCCTAAGAAAACATGACTGAAAACCTCACAGCCTGTGTTGCCTGGGTCTCAGCCTGGGTCTCAGGAATTAGCAGAATGCACCTACTACGTCTCTTTAGGGAATTTGTCTGTCCTCCATCTCTTGCACAGGAGGCAATGTACTTGTACCCAGAGCTACAGGGTCTCTGGCCATCTCTCCACCCATTTCTCTCTGTTGCATGGGATACCTCACAGGGGTGCACTGTCCATTCCCATGACTAGCACAGGGATGATCTGAATTACCCAGTGTCAACAATCCTGCTCATCCTAACCTTCAATCCAAGGCAAGTCAGATTCAGCCTGGTGGGAAGACAGGAGACCACTCACTTGGCTGTGGCTGCATCCTGCTTACCTGCACTGAGCGATATGCATGTTATTTTTCTCAGGTTATTCAAATGAGATCATTATGGGAATATTCTTCTCCCCTACAAAGCTTCTCAGTAATTTGAATTTCAGTTGAAAAGGAAGTTATTAAAATGTGAAGATTAGAACTGACCTAATTCTTACAGGAAAATTTAAACAAAAGCCTGAAACTTTGCCCAATTTGCACAGTTGAGGCTCAGTAACTAAACAGATGCTTGTGTGA
The DNA here is from genome assembly GCF_017590135.1 of Pyrgilauda ruficollis. Taxonomy (NCBI): domain Eukaryota; kingdom Metazoa; phylum Chordata; class Aves; order Passeriformes; family Passeridae; genus Pyrgilauda; species Pyrgilauda ruficollis. Next base: position 6,245,265 of record NW_024525823.1, on the reverse strand, counting down.
CCAAGGGGTGTATGAGCCCTTGAACTAAGAAATGGAGTCATATCAGAATTTAAATCTGTCAGTTTGTATAAATGTGATTTAAACGATAGAATCCAGTGTCTTCTTCAATAAACTTCTGGAAGAAAGTAAAATGGTGTAAAATATTTGTTTAAGACTCCTCAGGCTTATCCTTTCTCTGAAGTATTTTCTTCTTTGAAATTTTAAAATAGAACATGTTATTATTAAGGCTGATCTGCATGTACATTGAATGAAGAATGTACTCCAAAAACTTCTTTATTAAAAAAGCACTAAAAATACTTAAGTTCTCTTTATCTTCCTCAGCCTCTCAGACAACTTTGTGTGAGAGAATACCATTTACAGACTGCTGTAAATATAAGATCTTTGTGAAGATCTTTGCTTGGATCTTTGGCTTCAAATCAACAAAAGAAAAAAACAAGAAAACAAGTAAGCTCAGTCTGTCTGTCTGTCTGATTATCTAGGCACCTATCTGGGTTTTATAATCTTGTTAGTACCTGAGTATGCTTTACCTAATATCAGCAGTAACAGCTCAGTCTTTGCTGAATTTTCTTTCTTCATACTCAAAGTGTGGTTTTCATACTCCTGTGACTTCACCAGTAAATTCCCCTCTTTTTCTCTGTCAAATTTTGGAGAGTAATGGCAGATTACTGGAATGTGGGAGGGTATTTGGTCCAAGTTTTTTTTTTCTGGTGAGAAGGCATTTCTAAAAAGAGAGATGTTGCTGTGTTTCCTGAAGAGACAATCTCTGGACTCACTCAGCTGATGTCCTGTGGACATGCACTGCACTGTGGGATCCTGTGGCTGGAGCTTGCATTGTCTCCTCTTCCCTCAGTGCTGCTCAGGCTGTACCTGTCTCCTGGCAGCCACAGAACTCCAGTCAGGCAATGTCACACAACAAGACCGCAGTCAGAAAACTAGGAAGTCACCATCTCATCTTACATATACTTAAGAAGTTTCAGAAGTCTAAATGAGTGATTAGAAGTACTGTGTTATATTTGTAAATTCAGAGTTACTTAAATACCTTTCTCCCTCTTAAAAACATCCTGAAACAATTTATCTCTTATATTACTGACTCTGACTCTTTATTGAATAATAATGTTTCAGCTTACATAAACTGAAGCTTTAAGTCATTTTTCAGTATGTCTATAATCCAGCTCTAAGGTAAACAGGCTCAATTCTCTAGAAACAACGGCACTGGAAAAGAAAAGTGCACCTCTTGTCTTTGTTCTGGTAAACCGGAGTGATTCATACCCCTTATGAGTGGTCTTGATATGTGTTCAAAGTAAGTTTCCAGTAACATACTTCAAGGTATTTCAGAAGGGAACATGGGAACATTAGGATTCTTCTATTTCTTACAGTTATTATGTCCAGCAAGAGAAACTAGTCCCTGTACAGGAGATTAGAAGTCCCCTTTGTTTTTAATGAGGCCTTTTGCTGTTATCCCTTTACCTGTGTGACAATATTTTAGCTTGTTTAGTATGGAATTCTGGGATTCTTTTCTAGGTCACTTTCACCACCATCTGGTAATTATTTTAGCTGTGTTTAGGCAGAGGACATCAACACAGATCACATTTTTGCTCTCTTGCACAAACTGCTGAGTGAAGCACAAACACAAATAACTTTCCAGATTTGGTTTGACAGGTCCAATCCTATAGAGAACACAGTTGCCTACAGGTTGAATGGCACAACAACTGCTGATATCTGACTTCCCAATCCCCGGGTGAGGGCCTTGTGATGCCTGTTGAGTCCTTGAGGTGAATTTGGCATTTCAGAGTAGGTTTCACATCCTGCAGATATCCTGCCCACAACTGCCTGGTGTTAGCCAAGGGAACAGCTCACACATTGTGGTTTCTGGTCCTCCAGCATCCAACTTATAGTTATCTTGTTGTGGTGCACCAGTTTAGTTGTTCTCTTGCACTGGGTGATGTTCTCTAATCTTTGAAGATCTATGAAGTATCGTGTGGGCAAGGGTCTATAGCTAGCCAGAGTGGACCCCAACAGCCCAGGAAACACGTTTCTTCATTATCTGGCTTCCTTTGCTCTGGATTTGTCACTGCACAAAATGGTGTAAACCATTCCGTGATGACCCATGCACCTGAGAATGCAACTCTGCGAGAGCATTGAGCTGTCTCACTTCAAGGCCCTCACCCTGGAGTCTTCCTAATGTACTTCTCTACCAGTGAGCATGAAGTAGTCCTGAGACCAGGATCAAGACCCTAGAGCTTTTGCCTCCTAACTCTGCCATGTTACCTCCTATTTGGGAAGCCAGCTTGCCTCACTTTATGGGGTAGGCATGAAGTTCCTCAGCTTTCTGTGTCAGGACAACCTTGGCATTGCACACAGGTTTGGAGCTAAAAACCTCAAAACCTTTTGGTCGGTAAAGACCTTCTGGGGTTTTGATGGCAGCTGAACAAGGTCTTCCAGTGTGGTGGGTGTGAATGCACCTAAGGAGTGGAGAGAGCTGACACAACAGCTCAGAGCCACTGCTGGGGAAGGTCTCACTGTGCCCCTCCCCATGCCCACTGCTTCCCATCCCCACTTGTATGCTCCTTCAGCTTGATTGTGCCATTTGTCAGTCTAGGAGGATGTTGACCCTCAGTGTGGCTCAGAGCTGGGGAGATGGAAGGAATGGTGACTTCAGTCCCATCCCCATCTCCTAATGTCCATTAAGGACCTTTTGAGTCTGGTTCAAGAATCCCCACAAAAAACCGCAAACCCACAGCATATTGAGTAGTGGTCCAACCTATATAGCACCCAAGGCATTTTATCTGGGATTGTTCTCCCATCTAGCCCTTCAGGAGACCAGGGTTTGGGGAGGGCTGGTTGAGCCTCCACCAGTGTCTGGTGAGTCAAATTCGTGTTTGATAGTAATCAGCATTTTTCTGCACAGTATCATGAGACTTCCCCATCACAAATGAATTGTAATGATCTATGCTAGCTGAGATTTTGCCTTTTATTCCTCTCTCAAGTTACATGGAAAAATCAATTTGTTAATAACATCATAGTTTCTAGAATATAAGGGTGTATCCCACAGCTGGTAACCTCTGCTGTGGAAAGAAGAGGAGCAGGACAGTGTGCAAGTCAGGACTGGAGAGACCTGGCAGGGCTGTGGGGAGCTGGAACAACTTGCACAGCATCTGCAGGCACACCACATATGTGGAGCAGCACTCAGAAAAAAACCAGGTTGTTAATATGCTATATGGAGAGATAATTTAAAAGCCTGCCCATAAAGAGAAAAGCACTATTCTCAGATCAGTAAAAGGTATTCCCAGTTGTGCTAGTTCTTGTTTCTCCCCAGCATGCTTCAGTCTCAAGCATTGGAGAGGTGATTATGTGTGCGTGTACCTTTTAGGTCTGCCCTGGTTCAGGGCCTCCCCCTCCACCATGCGTGTCTGAAGCCACGATTAGCCACCTACTTATACAGAGGTTAAAATCTGGCCTTTAACCTCTTTCCTTTTTAGTTAAGCTTCCTGTGAAATGGGTTTAACAAATATAAATGGCACGTTATTTAGAGTAATACTTTTAATGAGGTGACTAATAAGTGTAAACAGGTACTTAGCTGTTAGCATAGGTGTATCTGTTTAACCCAACTTATTTTTACCCAAGGAGTTTTTCACTTCTGCAGTATTGCCAGGTTGTCAAGTCCTCACTACCAAAGATTTCCCTGTTAGTAAGAAGGCTGATGCTGTAAGAGGAATTGGGCATTTCAGGTCAGTGTGTCAGGATGTGAGAGAATTAACGCTACCACAAGGCTTCTTCAACAAGCTCTTTTAACTGCAAGACATAATTGTTTAAAGAGTTTGCACCTGAAAACGGGACTGTAACAAGAAATTACAGCAGGGATGAGCTGTGTCATTCGCCTTTATGTTCTGGTACCTATAATGTTATAGTGATTACAACACTGCAGTATTTTCACTTCCTTCTGTGAGGACTTCGGGCTTCCTGTATTTTGGCTGTTGGTCCACGTTCCACTAGAGATCCTCAGACTTCTTCTCTGAGGGTTCCTGGGAGATATGAGGGGCACAGAGCCTAAGACAATGCTCTACATGTGCCCTGCAGGGGTGCACTCTGACCCATCTCCATTCTTAGGAATACAGTTTGGGGATATCTAAGTGATAAAATCTCCTGAATTGGAGGCTGCAATTAAGAAACTGTGCTCATCCTCTGAAGGTGAAACCATAAACACAAAACCAGAAATCAGGCTATTGTTGCTACATTTCTCTCCAAATGAAAGTAGCTCTGTGGTAATTGCATGACAGATCTGATGACTGATTCTAAGAAGAACAAGGGTTTCTTAGTACTTGCAGTATTTAAGAGTCAGGCTGGTAGAAATATTTAAAATTATTGCTTTGGCATGTGACCTTGTCCAGAGCAGAGTCACTGCCTCGTCTTTAACACCACCCTGTTGAGTTACTGCAAGTTCAGAAAAGCACCAAGCTCCACAGGAAACTGCATTGGAAGCACAGGCCCTGACTGCTGGGGCTAAAATCTTTCAGCAGCTTTACTTGTCTCAGAGTGCAGAAGTGGTTCAGATGTTTACTCAGCTCCACCTACTCTTTTGGGAAGTTGCAGGTGTGTTTTGGCATGGCTCAGCTTTGTTGTTGGTTACCTGCTCTGTGTCTGGAACATATGGTATTGATATGATACTCACATTGATATGAGCATTGCAGCTCATATTGCCATGATGTAGGGAAGAATGGAAAGGAAAGCCAGCTAAAGGTCATCTGGGAAAGAAACCAGATCTGAGTTCACTTTAGAAAGTCATTAGAAAGCAAATGAGGACACTAAACGGATGCAAGGGTGGGGAAAAAAGCAGAAGGCTGATTGTGAAGAGCAGGCAGTGGAATTAGGACATTCTCCAGATGGACTTTACAAGGATTAGTCCCTAAGGCCATAGTTAGCTAGACTGGCCTTGGAGGTTAAGCTTTCTCAGTAAGCTACTAGTACTTTTCCTCTGAGGAAAAGCTATCTATTCTTTTTTTAGACGACTAAAGTTATTTTAAGTTTTGGTGTTTGTGATACGTCACCTTTTAATTAACTGATTATTTAAGGACAAGCCACAGCATAAGGTCAGTTGGAAACCCAAAGGCTATATTTGGTCAGACTGATAGGACAAGAGGAGTATATTCCATTTGGATCTAAAGTTGGTAATCTTTTAATTCTACCCTTTCTTGGAGTGTGAACAGGAAGAACAACAGGCAGGTGAGAAGATGTGGTTCAGTGTAGGGAGATGTCCCTTCTAGAGTGGACATTCAAAATGTTCTGTGTTCCATGATTTCACAAGCATAGGATGACACTTGATGCTGTTGTCCCCAGTTTACAGCTTCAAGCCAAACAGTTTAACAAAGGAAACAAAAGAAATGGTTTATTGGCATTATTAGAGGTTCCAGCTATTGATATGCAATGACACTGGTCACAGTGTAATTGAACCAATCCTCTTACAGCCACTGAGGGGCCACTAGAACCTAGCTAAAACTGGCTTTTATTTTCCATTCTTTCAAAATTTTAAGTTTTACAAAGTGGCCACTTGAATAAAGCCCTTTCTCCTATGTCATTGGAGACTATTTTAGGAAGAGAGTTCTGTTTAGCAAAGGCTAAAGCAAGTTCCCATTTCTTGAAAGGAAAATATTATGTTGTAGAGTAACCCAACATCTACAGTCATAGGAAACGGCATAGGAAAATGACCATAAATAAATATGTTTATGACTTGAAGTTTGTGGTGTAGCAGTTATTTTAATGTCTGGGGAAAGATTGGGGAAGTATAGAAGATTATATTTTTTCTTTTTTATTTTTTTTTGAATGCTGTTGAAGTTATTAATAAACATTTAAGGTATCTATTATTTGCACTGAAAGAAACAGACAAACATAATGTTCCTTGACATTCTACCTTCATTGTTCTGTATAAAATAAAATGGTGCTCTCAAAATTAATACTTTTTTTTTTTTTTTTTTTTTAATTCAGTAGAAGCTCATAATTCAAAAGAAGTTTGAGTTTCTGTACCATAAAGACATACTTTCATTTCTTCCTTGGTAAAATAGGAGTGCTCTTTGACATCCCCACTTTTGTGTCTGGCCACCTTTGATGTAGCTTGAGATAAAAATTTCCTTTCATTTCAAACTTTTCAAATTGAGAACATCTAAATATTTTTCTGTAAGGAGACACTGGAACAATTAATTTAAAATCTATCTAAAGAACCCTGTTCATTTTGACCAACATGAAATGATTACTTTTTTAGCAAATAAATTACCCATGCAAGAAGCAAAATATTGTTCAGATTTCTTTGTGCTCTCTTCTTGTTCCTCTTCTAAGTCAGTATTGCCATCCCCTGAAAAGCAAGGAGACACACTTGGGAGCTACAGGGATCTAAAATAACCATTAAAAACAGTAATCTCAGGATATTTTCAGTGGTAAATCGTGGCCTAAACAAACTTCTTCAAGTTTCTCTAAATAACTAAAAAGAAATAAATGAAAATCTGTAAGATCCTATTTAGTTACCCTTTAACAATCAAATAGTAATAGGAAAATAGTCAAATTGCTGCCCAGCTATGCTGTGTTATGTACTCAGCCTTGGGAGCACCTTCAGGCTCATGTTTTACTCTCTTTGCTCCACACCATATTTTCTGTAGAGGGTCCTATCCCCGTGTTTCCCAGGCCTTGACTACGTGAATGAAGTGAAGAAAAACCCTACAACAAATCCCACCCCCATTGCTCTTTCCAGCTCAGACTTTCTTAGCATTCACCTTCCAGGACTTGGGCATGGGAAAATCCCATTAAAGGAGGAGGGATGCTACTGCCAGGCCTGATGGGTGGCCAGGATTTTCCCTGGAGCCTCACAGCAAAAAAGGTGGAGACCTGTCCTGAGTATGAAGAGAAGATCAGCTGCTGACCTAAAGCCAGGTCACAGCAGCACGACTGATGTGCCTCGAAATCTATCACCCTGAAATTCCAGTAAAATAAGGTATGAATAACAGCGTCACTTCTGCACATCCTTCAGTTGTTTCAAATTTTGGGGTTAATGTTTTCCACAAAAACATTATGATCTTTTAGTACTTCTCTTTTCCAAAATGGAATTACTTCAAAAAGGCCTTTTTTGGCCCATCAGACATTTTTGGCAAATGAAATGTACAACTTATTTAGCTAGTCAACATATGCTGTCAATTTGCCAAAAGGGATTTAGTTTTGCCTCAAGTGATCAGTTTGTACTGTAATTTCTGGACACAGGAATAATAACATTGAACACATGTATTGTTGGACTATTGTCTCCAGAGGATTAATTAAACATATAATTCAGATCTTTCTTTTCTTAAGTTCATAATACTCATGCAATTTTGTTAAATGAAGACCCGTTTACTGGAAATAAATGTTCATATTGGTTTAGTCTGTAATATCCTGGACATCTATCAGAACCATAGCCCTTATTTCAATGCAGGGAATGTGCACAAACTGAAGTTTCTGGTTTAAACATCAAGTAAAAAGGAAAGCACTTAGGTCTTCCAACACACTTGTGTGTGAGTGGAGCTGGTCTGTGCTGCTGTGAAGAAAGGGAGTTAGTGAGAAAGTCACGTGGGGAGAATTACAACATAGGTGCAGATAATATCTGTAGGTGGATTCATTAAAGAAGAGATTTTCTCTTTATTTAACAAGGGTAAACTGCAGCTACATGAGGTAGTTGTACCAGTGCTTTGGAACTAGAAGTAAGATTTACCCAGCTAAATTTGGTTTTTGTTGTCTTTTCCATGCAGATCTGTCTACTTCTTTTGCACGCCTGCACAGAGAAAAAAGATGCAGCCAGGCCTAGGTACGTGTATTTTACCAGCTGCAGGCTGCTGAGTGGGCAGTGAGGGGAATGGAGCCACTCCAGACTTATCAGTCCAAAATCCTTCCATGTCTGGGCAAATGGTGAACTCAGAGGTGGAAAGCAGGGGACAGTTTTAAGTGTTATACGACTTATAGCAATAAATTGTACCAGAGTGGATGAAAAAAATAGGGGTGGTTGGAAAACTGAAAATAGTACAGACGAGGAAGATTATTGGCAGCATCAAAGCCCAAAGTTCCTATCTGGTGAAGAAAAAGGGTGTGGGAACTGAAAATTAGAACAAAATTTGTATATTGCATTTCAGTCTAAAATGGTGACTGAAATAATGAAAGTCTATGCTTCCCTTCCCCCCTCCCTGCTTTTTTTGGCATCTTGAGAAAAGGGAAGCTTTGGGCTGAGCAGATGTTTGGGGAATTCCCCAGTGGAAGGCCTGCTTTGCCATGGAGACTTTTCCCTCTATTAGTAAGCCTCAGTCACTGATGATCCACTCTAGTCCAGCCAGGAGGCCCCTTCACCCATCCCGTGGGACCAGACCAAGCTTAAATGCCTGGGACAGCTTTCTGCCTCTTTCTTGGGCCCCTTCCTGCGCTCACACCCTGTGTCTGCCTTCCTGTACCTTCTCCCTCCTTCTCTCCCTGCTCTTTCCCTGCTGAGCCCTGGGGCTCTCTTTTCCCACTTTGCCATATTCTTAGAGACCTGTTGAGTTATGCAGCATTCACAGTGAAGGACAGGGATTTGGTTACAATCAGATAACATCCCAGGAGAACATGGGGTCTAAAGCAAAAGCAGCCTGCTACCCCAGAGTATCTGACCTGTCTGAGCAATGGCTTCCATTCTAGAGAAAGCCTACAACATTTTGCACTACCTGGTTTTCCTTTCCTCTTGTTTGCTTTCTCCAGGACCAGAATGTGGTCTCCAAATGACCAACTTGTGATTCCCCGAGTGAAATAATTTTCTGTTTGGCCCAAATTAAAGAGTTTAGTTGAATAAGAAATTGGATGTCACCTATCCACCAAAGGGACTTCCTGTTAAAACATCTTACCATTTCAAATGTTTTGCTGAGTTTTGAAGTTTCTTGATCTTGTGATTCCTACCTAAAAAATACTCAGATTTGGACAGAGACCTTCTCAGAGCAGGCTAATTTCTGCCACCAAACCTATGTTAACTCCTCAGTGTAGCCAGTGAGTTCTCAGGGCCATCAACCTTGAATCCCTCAGCCAAATCTTCTATATTTTCAAAATGTCTTTTCATGTGAAGGAGCACAATATTCTTCACATCCTAAGTAAAAAAGATAGTCTGTTAGTATAGTGCCAAAAACTCCTGCAGAGGAACATGAAGCACAAGGTAAGGAAGATAAATGAAGGAGAACATATAAAGGAGGAACTCTGAGAACATGAATAAAGTGAAATTTGAGTGGAAAAACTACTTGTGACAGGTGACTTCACACACAAGATTTTTTTCTTGGAGGTGTTTTGATTTAGACTAGTTCATAAAAAGGGATATAGAACAAAATATCTGTCTGAATGCGTATGTAGAAAGACAGAGAGCAAAACCGAATGAGCGTGGCCTGAACACCCTGAGTTGGATACCATGTACCTTAGATAGGATCAGAGAAGACAGAATCTAGTGGTAGTCAGACGCCCTGCTGTATCACTTGCACTTAATACAGTTGCTGTGGCAGAGCTCTGTTTTGGCTGCAACTCAAAAAAATGTTTATCCTAATTAAGTATTTATCATAAGCATTAACTCAGCACTTTTGCAGGGCTGGCTTAAAGGGGATGGGCATGACATCTTGAAATTCAGTATTTTAGTGCAGTACAATGTTTGTAAAGATTTCTGCTTTCACTCTTGCAGCTCTTTCCAGGAATATGTCTTTTGGCAGAGCGCTCCTGAGCAAGAGTGCTCAGAGAACAGGTGGCAATGAGGTTAAGAACTCCCCGGGAGTTTGTACCCCAGCAGCAAATTCCCATTTCTTTGTCTTACTTCCTTGTAGGGATGTTTTCAGCTGAAAACTGCAGAGGTTGCAGTCTAAACGGACAGAGACGCAGGTATCACGTCTGAACCGTAGAAATTTCTCTCTTCCACACAGTCAGGAAAGAAAGTGGTCTTTTCAGTGAAATGAAACTTGGCCTGATCAGCAATATTTAGAACATGGAAGGAGAAAGTGTTGACATCAGCTGATATTTCTGAGTCTGGGGCCAGAGATTGTGTCACATCATGTGAGAAGGATAAAACCTTGTCAGTGACAAACATCAAATGTTTTGTGGTAAGATCTGCTGCCTAACAATGAGATGATAATTATAAAAGAACATTTTTTTCACATTTAACCTAGAAGTATAATATCTCCACAGAGATATATTCAGGGCCAATTTCCAATCTCAGTTACATTAACATCTGTTTGGATTAATTTCATTCCAGTTTTTTGCAAGCTTCCTTTATTGTAACCAGGGAGAGCTCCTGGGAATTGCCCTGACCTTGGCATTCATTCTCTCAAGGCTGACTCGCACATTTTCCTTTTCACACTACAGAGACAAACTTTTCTGAAACCAAGATGGTTGGCTGGCATGTTAACTGTGGATGTTCACTAATAGATCATTGCTTGTGTGTTTTAGAGTAATGATTTCCACACCAAAATGAAGCAGTCCTCATAGTCCAGTACATTTTCCATCAGAACATGTATTTAAGGAGAGAAAAGGGAAAAAAAAAAAAACCCCAAGAAAGTCCCTGGATGAGACTGCAATAAGTGGATGCAAAGTAGGATCCATAACACCAGGTAGGTTGGATGAGAAGATTAATTACCAATAATGAAGGGTTATAAAATTATGCATCGGAAATCTTTTTATATTTCCTGTGGCATCTATTCCAGTTTATTCTGAATGTATGCTCATCAGACCATGATGTGAGAATGAGACCTGCAAACACTGTTTAAGCACTTACTGGACAGGCTTAAGTCCCACTAGGAAGAACAGGCATTGCAATAATTTCTCCCAGTCCTTCTACACCTGTGCCCTAGCCAGGAGCCTATGATATTAAAAAGGTGGGAATGAACATAACAAACGGCCTCCTTCCCTCCTCCAGCATTTGTGGAGGTGATGGGAGTGTGCCTGGGCACTGATTGTGATACTTTGTATGTATGGGCTGCAAAGGATTTCTCTGATCCATTGGGGACTTGGTAGCGACAGCAGAAGAGTCAGACCTTTAGGAAAGATCACCTTTAGGAAAGCAAGGGAGCACATTGGAGGCAAAGCACTGTACATGTCTTGCGCAGTTAGTTGCACCAAACTTGGAAGTCTGACAAGCCTAAGTGTCTCCTGGGTGCTCTAAGAGGTACTTGCATGTTACATATGCTACTTTACAGGGAAACAGTGCTGCTGGAAAATCATAGCACTTCTGAGCTGCAGTAAGGCCATGTATGTGGGAGACTATAGGACACGCAGTGTGACCAGGGAGAATAAAATGCTAAAAATACAGACCTTCTGTGGCACAGAAGTATTTTCAAACTGATATATTTTCAATTCTGCCACATGAAATCATCTCTGAGATACTAATTTAGTTTGGTAAGGTAATCATGACTTTCAGAGGGAGGGGTATGATGGACTCTCTGAGGGAAGCTTTCTCTGTTTTCTGTCTTGGCTAGTGATTTTTGAATGCTCATTTTAAAGCTTTTTGATATAATATGATTTTCAAAAGTTTCTCTGCACTGACTGTCTGAAGACTAGGCTTGTCTGTGTGAACAAATAGGTTTTGGAAGTTAGACTGGACATGCTCTTGAAGACAGGAGAAGAAAGAAAACTCTGTGTCACAAAACATATGTATAGGGATGGGAGAGGGGAAAAACATGTGGTGGTTCTTTGCAGATAAAATTGTCAGTAATATTGCATCCCATGACACATTTATAGATACCAATTTCTTCTTCCAGTAAAGCACAGTAGCTGATAGGAAGTGGAAACTCCGAGTGTTATTTTTTAGTATCCTTATCCTCTACAAAGTTTAAATGCAAGAGCCAAGGAGAATGCCAATGTAATGATGTGTTATGAGACAGCAGGTTATTTGACCTCCTTCCTTTGAAGTTGGCTCTTTTAAGATAGCTTCTTTGTCCTGCTTCTCTTAGAAAAAGTAATTCCTGTTCCCATTGTTGTCAGCACAAGCTTATCAGTGACTTAAAAAAGATGACAGTTAGGATACCAGGGAGTAAATTCTTTGAAATCCGGAAACTATCCAGTTTACAAAATTTTGAACCCATAATTCAGATCCCTGGATAAAGATGTAATTTAAACATGTGGGTTTTGGGAAGTTCATCTTGGAAAATACAGTTCTGTAAGACAGAAAATTAAGACTGAGAAACCAGTAAATGGTCATAGCTTTGGTTATCTCCCCTTTCGTCTTTTTCACATATAGGCCCAGAAATACATTTTGCACTCCGAATGTACCAGCTGTGCTCAGTGCCTTGTGAGCTTGGCCAGGAGGTGAACTGCAAAGCAGGCTTAAATTTCAGATTTTGAGTAGTTTGGGAAATGTTAATAAAAGATGAGACATTGTAAATATAAGGAGTATCAGCTTGTTTCTAAGTGCATGCTTTCCTGTTCCTGAACCACATTGACTATGCTTCTTTTATTAATCCCCATTAAAAACTTCAGATTTTTAACCCTGGCACTGGGAGAGGTGCAGAGTCCACTGTGTCCCAGCTCTTTCTCCCCTGCTTACACCAGCCTGTATCACTGTGGGAGCTGCTGCCTGTTGTTAGACATAAATCCTGGAAGCTTGTCCTTCACTTGGTCACTTGGACAGATCTGCTGAGTTGAAAAGAAGCACTTATGGTCATCACCTCAGCAGGGCTGTTTCCCAGCAATTTTCCCTGTGAAACAACTGCAAGGATCCACAGGGGGAACCTACACACATTAATAATTTCATACCTGGCATCTTAGAGTAACCTGCTCTTTCTTTTATCTGCTTGTTCTACCCCAGTTTATGCCAGCCTTGTGTTGTCCTACTGTCTTCTCATTTGCTTCACTGCCAAATCAAACTGATCTGTCCTTCTTAAATGACACCCTTCAGTGCATCCTTTCAATCCACAGAGGGAATGAGATCTTTGCCACCCTTCACTCTGCCCTTGCTCTGTATGCCACATTTGTACAACTTTGTTCTTCTCTGGAAGGTAAAATCATCAGGGCCCACACTGTTCATTTTCGTAGACAGGGAAAGAGGAAATTCAGCAAATGTGTTAGTACAGGCTGAGCACAATAATGCTCACCTTACTGCTCTTTGAATTTGTCTTAAGGCCAGTTGCATTAATATTATGATTCTTGATACATCTGTAGATATTGGAGGCTTCCAGAGAGCAGAATAATTAACAGGTAGCAGGAATTCTATTAATTTGTTTTTTAGAATCCACGCATTTACAGAATTTATAGCTTTTGAACTTAGGTGTGTTTTCTGGTACATAGGTGTGCTTTTTCTGGTACTTAGGTGTGTTTTCTGGTACATAGGCTTTGACAAAAGACATATTCTGTCTCTTATTTTGAGACATATTTTTTTAAGAAGTAGCAAATGGAATTTCTCCTTCAGAAATACTATTCACTTTACTTCTGGTCCTGGAAGAAACAGTGAAAATGATTTCTTAATTTTCTGTGCAAAGCCACGTCAGTGAGACTATTCGTGTGAACAAGATGAGTGGTAGTTAACCTCAATTTAGCAGGGGAAATGAAAGTGCAGTATATAAAAAAACATGCTATGGCTGGCTTTCTGTTCAGGCACTAATGCTATTTTTAGAAGATCAAATGCATTAATTTTGCAACCTATGTCCTGCCACAGAGCTGCACATCTACGTAAGGACTGACAAAATTCTTGCATAAATCTCTGAGCAGCCATATTGCAACAGAGTGGGAAAGCTAAGAGTCAGACAGCATGTGAGCAGGCTGGATAAATGAGGGCAAGGTACAGAAACCACCAGAAATGCAGAGAAGTTAAACATGCTGGCAAATTTTCATGGTATATTGCTCATACTGTAGTTATCCGGTTGTGAAGTTTGTTAAGAAATGGATGTAATGCTCCATCTAATTGCAAACAGCTGCCTATTAGGCAGCTTGGCCAAAAGTTTTTAATTCCACCCTATGATGATGAAGGAAATGGGCAACTGTGGTCTGTGCTGTGTGTGAAATTTCTGAACACTTCTTTGCAAAGTCACAGAGTGTGGTGCAGAGCTGAGAAAAGTCTTTTGAATTGACTGCAGGCTTTAATGATGCAATCTCTTCCTAGTTTTACCAGAATGAGTTTGGAAAGCACGGACCTGCATAGGAGATCAAATTCCAGTTTTTGTCGACTTCACAAACTTATTTCATATGAGGCTAGTGACTGCCAGCGGTGAAAGTGGTTTGAGCAAAAATTGGATCTGCTCATCTTTTATGGAATTCCAGGCTGAACTGGGAGAAGGAAGCTTGGAGGGTAGGCAAAAGGAAAGCTCTTGGGAACCCTTTAAATAGCTGACACGGAAAATATTGCAATCTGGTGCATTTTAGAAGTGGTTTCCTGTAAATGTAAAGTCTGTTGTGAATTAAAAAAAAAAAAAAAAAGAAGAAAGGGTTTTCGGGAAGTCTTCATTTTTTTCAGTGTATTAAAGCTATCCAAATTTTTGAGCCAGTGTAATTCTTGCCCACCACTGATTAGTTTTGGAAAACAGGTGTAGCCACTAAAATTTTTTACAGGCAGTATTTACATGTCTTAGTCTGAATGGCAAACAGTCAAGCACTAGGAACAATCAAGGATGCTGAAAAGGGGACAAAATGCAAATTTTGCATTGCTATATCATCCCATACACATTTGTCTGTGGTATAATCTTGACTTTCCAGAAAAAAGATCTGCAACAGGTGTAATCTCTCTGGGCTTCATCAAAGCAATAATCCTGCAGCATGCATCATAGCACAGATGTGGGGATACATGCAAGGCCTGTATGGGTGCTCGGGAAAGGAGGAGGCTGGCATTGCAGATGAAATGGTGTGCCTAGATGGATGCAGACAAGGGCAGCTCCCGAGGGGCTTGGCGCTGAGGATTGATCTTGTGTCAGACTCTTTCTAGTGATTTGTTTGGGCATTTTTAGTTCCAAAGAGAACGGAGATGATACAACAATACTAGAACTATTGGGATGACCTAGAGTTGAGGACTGGCATAACAGGAACAAAAATTTAATAATATTAAGTGCAAAGTCATCACATTGTTATGGATTAATGCCAATAATTTCTCTACATGCTGGAACTCATATTTTGGAAATGTAGTAAGAGGAAGAATACATTGCCATAGGTTACTGTGAGGTACCAGCATTGACATGGCCTTAAAGAAGATCCCTAGGAAGGAGAGGGAAGTATTGCCATCCTAATACAAACACAGCAAAATTATCTGGTTTGCTGCATATTGTTCTGGTCGGCCATGTTCAGAAAGGGGAAAATTCAAAGAGAAACAGATGCAAAGAAGGTCCTGAGAGGTTTGGGAGAAAAGACTGCTCTCTTCCAGGAGGAGGAGATTAGAAAAGTCTATCTCTCTTAGCCTAATAAAATGAAGGCTATAAAGGGATGTAATTGCTTTCCAGAAATAAATCAAAGAAGTAAAAAGTGGAAAGGGAAAAGAGCTATATTTATCAAAGTCCAATGCTGGCACAGGAACAAATAAAGGGGATGTGAGATTGTGCAGGAAAAGAGAAGAAAAGTCTTGACCGTCAAGGCAGGGAGGGTGTGGAACAAACTTTGTGTGGGAGGAACAGCAAAAACTGAGTAACTTTCAGCTGAAGCTCTGCTGCTTTATGGAGACATTATATAAGGCTTCCAGTAAAGGCAGGAGATGATGAACCCAGTGACTCGGGAAGTTCATTCCAGCTCCTAATTAGCCTATCACTTTAGTTCCAGGATGTTGTAATCACTCAACCTAAATGTATCAAGTGAAGCATACACTAAAGGCAAGCCTATTCCTTGTATGTGGGAGCTCTGTGTTTGAGCTGAGTCTCACAGCAGCTCTTACACCAGAACCACTAGAGGCATTTTTCAGTGAGATGCAATGCATCACTAGCCACTGCTGTACACTAACACATTGTCTACAGATCAAGGGAATTGCACATTCATGTAGCAAATTTAACTGTAATTCATCATCCTTCTGTTACATGTGTAGAGAAGGGAAGTTAAAACTGGGGTTTTCTGATAACAAAACACCTTGCAAGAAGAAAATCTCTGTTGTAATTACTTACAGACTTCTCCAGACATCTCAAATTGCTGTCACCATCATTATTTAATGTCTCACTGTATCCCACTTCTCTTGAAAGTTGCTGTTGATACAGTCTTCTCTCCTTCCACAAGGCACAGCATATTTTTTTTAGCAGATTGCAATGAGGAGTCCATTTCCTAGACTCATCAAGGATTGCAGCTGTACCTGTACTCAAGAAGTTTTAATAGGAATCATCATTATGCATCAAAGGAAGGTCCTGACCAGTGTCATCAGTTCATAAGTATATATAAGGATATCTTGGCTACCCTTGGAGTTTAATATTCCATTCAAAGTGTATCATGACCCATGTGCTGCTGAAAATTCAACTCGGAATTTCCACTGTTGTTGGATAGCTGGTAGATGACATCAGCTGACAGAGTCTCAGAAAATGATTAGAGGGATGGAGCACCTATCCCATAAGGAAAGGTTAAGAGAATTATTGAGATTGTTCAGCCTGGAGAAGGGAAGGCTTCAGTGTGACCTAATTACAGCCTTCAAATACCTGAAGGGAGCCTACAAGAAACATGGGGATAGATTTTTTGCAAGGGCATGTAGTGATGGGACAAGAGAGAATGCCTTGAAACTGAAACAGGGCAGGTTTAGATTAAGTATCAGGAAGAAAATTTTTACTGTGAGGATGGTGAGGCACTGGAGTAGGTTGCCCAGAGAAGCTGTGGATACCTCATTCTGGGAAGTGTTCAAGGCTGGGTTGATTGGATGGTGCCTTGAGCAACCATGGGTGCCCCAGCCCGTGGCAGGGGTTTGTAACTAGGTGATCTTCAGGTTCACTTCCAACCTAAACCATTCTGTGATTCTATGATTCTATGAAAATGAGCAGACAGAAGCACAGCTTTGTTAAGGTCTAGCCAGACTGCCTGTACACCTTTCTGTTCAACGGCAGCCAATATTTTAAAATCTCAGATGGAAAAGCAAGACTTAATTTAATGAGAAGAAAGAAAACACTGAATATTATTATCTTAATTGTCAAACTCAATGCAGAATATTTCAGAGGTACAATTAACTAAATATCTTTCAGATTACAATGAATCAATAAATTTATTAACACACATAGCCAACTTTTTTTGAACTTGAGTGAGCAGGTATCTTTTCACGTCTCAGTGCCTGAGTAGCTGCACTTATTTTTCATAGATCTGGGGAATGCAGTTTCTGCTGGAACTTCATTGGTAAATGAAATTTATTTCAGTTTACTCAAACCTGAATTTCAGTCCCCTTGGTACTCCCCAGTTAGTACATGTATACAGCAGCTCTAATTTTAAGTCATTATCTACAATAAAATAGAGTAAGAGAAAGGCAGCTAAACAAACAGCGATGGGACGAAAGTAGGAATCACACAATGTGAAACAAGCTATAAGGAAGAAAAGGTAAAAAAAAAAAAAAAAAAACAACCAAAAAAACAACCCTATCCCAACTGATGCTTTTTTTTTTTTCTATTAAGTGAAAATTACAGTATGGCTATTTAAGAAACTGGACCAGTTTTTCATCCCGTTTGTTTGGGATAGATAACTAACCCTTCCCATTACTAGTAGTATTATTGTCATTATTATTATTATTACTATTACTATTGTATTGTCACTTTAAAACATTTTATTATTATCATTGTCTGGAAAACCCCATAGAAGAGACTATCTTTCTATATTTACCTTCTAGAGAGAGGTCCTTTACTCTGTTTGTCCTTTTCCCTAAAGATGAGTATAGAGATTACTACTACTATTAAAATCTAAAATAACCACCCTTCCTGACTCACTGCTGAGTTTTCTGCCTTTTCTGACTATAATACGTGGTTGATGAAATATGTTTTTCTGGCAGTATGGTTTTTGAGCCTTCTGGTTTCATTAAAAATTTTGGTGTTTCAACAGTTTGTTGTCTGGAGAAGGAAGCATCTCTTCTGGTGTCAATTTAGGGTGGTCATCACAGTCTGAAACAAACATGTGAGACTTTGCTCATCAAGCCTTTGTGTGATACACACCAGAAGGTCCCGGACCAGGAAGATCCCTTCTTGACTAAGTGTTAGATCATAGGCTTGGTTTGTGACAAAGACACAATGGAGACACGGGGTGTTTAAAAGATGTGCTTCAAAATACAGGACAGTGGTCGGGAAGCGGAGAGTTACTTATTTTTCTAGGTAGGAAGTTATTTCTTTCCTAACTAGAAGTCAAAGTAGAAAAATGTGATGCCTTTTTTTTCCCCATCAAATTCTAAAATAGTTATAGAAATATTACGGCTTGGGCAAAATTCTTCAGTTGTGTTATCTATGTTGGTTTATTTTTCAGGATTTTGAAACCCATAATTCCTTCTTTTTCTTGACTAAAAATGATGTCACCCATAATAAAGTTGTAATGTCTTTTTGGTCATTACTTCTCAGTGGGGAAGGCATAGGAAATTTTTAAAGAGAAAACTGTTCAATTTTATACTTTTAAAATGTATAGATATTACATAGTAATTCTAATATTTCCCACTGAAAAAAAGGGATCCATTCTTTTAGTCACTGTACAGTCTTTGGGTAAATCTTTCCAATAAGTGAAACAACAAGGAAGGGGATGAAAAAAAAAGCCATTGATAACAAGAATACTTATGCCTATTCTACCTACATGCACTTTGCAATTACAAAATGGGGTTAATTTTACTTAATGGAAGAACTAATCAGATTTAAACATGTGAAGGAGAGAGTGGCAGAAACACTTCTGGGCATACACACATATTTCCCATGTGGATCTGGTATAAGACACCTTGACCAGAAAAAATGTTGGGTTTTTTTTTTTGGTTTTTTTTTTTTTTCCCCTTAAAACATTTGAATCACATCAAAAAGTGTTAGCATATATGCATAGGATTGAAAGTGTATAGGTTTGGATTTTTTTGGGTCTCTTTTCTTCACATTACACTGTGGTAACATTCTTCCTCTCTTGTGTCAGCACTTTTGGTTTTCACTCTTTGTGAAAGTTCCTCATTTTACAAATGAGTAGAGTCTATTTGCCTTGTAAAACAATGCCCATGATGAGACCATTTTTTTGCAGGCATGAAGCAATCTGTTTTCGATTTTGAGAATGAGGGATTTTTATTATCTGTTTAAAGAACACTCTCTGGTTGCTTACTTTTTTTCCCTGGTGCATCAATAACACTAATAAAAAGGAGCAGATTAAGATTTGGCTTGTGCTGGAGGAACAAACAAAAACATCTCACATGGATACTTGGTATTCAGAAATGCTGCTTTTTCTTTCCACTTTTGCAGAAAGTTTCTTTTCTTTCGTAACATCTAATGAAATACTACACCAAAAAAAATAAATAACAGATTTTTTTCCCAGAAAATGCTGTTCACAAACATCAAGGAGTAAACACTCTGTGTCTAATACCTTCACTGAGAACTTTGGTCTTGATGATCTGAGAAGATCTGCAAAAGATCTGAAAAAGGCTACGAGTGACTATGTTTATAATATTAATAATTTTCCTGGTATTTTGTGTTCCTCCTGTTTCTTTTAGGCACCTGCTATTGCATTTTGTGCTCACTTTGTAAGTGTACTGGTTTGGACTAGTAGCTGCTTCACATGTAGCCCATGTGTGGCAAAATGGGACCTCACTCAATGTCAACTGAAGCATCTCTTTTCTCTCCACTCAACAATGTGAGTAAAAATAGAGATTGCTGAATGGAGTTTTTCCTCAACATAAGGCCTGGGGGCCTCTTAACAAAACATCTGCGAAATGAATTGTTCATGTGCAGACTAAATGTGTTGATTAAATTTCCAAAATTTTCTCTGGTCAATTAGAAAGCCACCTGTAGTGTATTTTTCCCTTAACTCACTAAGAGGCTATTGATATTCATAAGCTGCTGACTATTAGGAGCTAAATTGTGCTTTTATTTAAACAGTTCACAGTCATTTGAGTAGCTCTGCTGAAGGTCACGCATGCACTGAGATTTCTTCCATTAAGGAGGAGTGATTGTCAGCCTCATCCACCTAAAAGCAGTTTCCTCTTGACACATATGTGACTTTATGGCAACTTGCAGATCCTTGCATGTACTGCAGCTGATCAGGGGAAGTCCCTCTCTAGGACGAGAATGTAGGACAAGGTTTTTTGCCTTATGACTTCCACCTGTCCAGGTGCTGGGCTCCAGATCTTCCTGGGCTCAGTTTGCAGGTGGAACTGCTCACTGACCTTACAGTGGTTAAAAGACTTTATTACTGCCTGTGTGAAAAGAAAGTCACCAGATTAAGAGTCTATGAGATTTTGTGGGTGTAAGAGATCAAAATCTGTTTGAAACAATCAGGTCCTAACCCAGTTTTTGATACTTCCATGCATTATTTCAAAACATTGCTGTGCTTTTTAGTTTGTTGAGTTGTTCCTCAGTACAGGACATGGCCATCAGGTAGGTCTGGGCTTCGCTGCCTGACAGGGTGGCAAAAATGGCTGGTGTTTGGTACCTCAGCCAGTCTGGAAACCAGACACTAACATTTTGGAGAAAAAGTGAAGCTATCATCCTTTCTGCTATGAGGGGTGGTTTGTGGTAGCTGAATGTATAGACTGCCATGCAATTTACTTCTACTGGGTCAGAAGCCACTGGACACCACTGTGTGGATGCTGCATCTCTTTACTCTTTAGCAGCTCCCATTCCCATGGGACAAATTCAGCCCATCACAGAGGAAAGAGTAGCGTTCCCACAGAAGTAATGAGGAATCTGAATCAGAGGCAACTGCTCTGCCCAACTTGAAGATTGCCAGTGTCTCAGCACACATAACTGGGAAAGATCCAGATGGAATCAATTTCCACAATCCAGTGGGTGACATGAAGTGGAAAACATTCAAGGAGGGTAGAAAACAAATAAACAAACAAATAAACAAAAAAAATCAAGAAAAACTCTTCTTGTTTCTTATTGCTCAACAGTTTACTATGGTTATTGTTCCATTTTGGCCACAGACTTGTGACCCCTCTCATTTTATTTCACACTGCTTTCAATTCCCTTTTTAAAACAAAACAAAACAACTCAAAGTGTTGCTAAAGCTGTGTCAAACTTATTTATTGCTGTTTGCAAGTCTTGCATGGGCTGATGTTAGTATCAATACCAGAGATGGATGGGACACCTGTCCCATCCACACCATTGCACACACAGTGCTGAGCCACCAGCGGCGCGCCTTGATTGGACATTGGAGTATTATATGAAAAGAGAGGTATGAGTTAAAGGAATAATTATATTTAACAATAGTCTGCATAAACAGCAGGCCTCCATCCTCACACTAGCACTGCCTGAGGTTTTGAAGTGCTGCTAATGCAGGATGAATTAGTGTTTTCACAATCTAAATAAATAAACACAGTATATCTATACACATATTCATATCTTAAAATGCATGCATACAAATACTTACATGTACAAATACATTTATATGCACACAATATATCCAGAAAATTGTGATCAGTGTGGATGTCAGGAAAAGCACTGCCTGACCTAGCTTACACGTGCATACAACAAGGCCTTCTCCTCCATATTGCTGTTTCACCACCTTTATCCTGAGATCAGCTAAAGCATGGATGTGGCACAGAGAAAGTACAGCACTTTTAGGGTGCCTTGTCTGCTTTTGCAGAGGTGCTATTTACTGCTTACATGCCAGTTTAAGGACACAGATGTACTAACACAGGTACCTTTGTTCCATAATTTGCTCTGTCTCTAATGGGAGCAACCTGTCCAGTAGGCAGAAGACTCTCACCCTGGGACACTCAAGACTGGAAGGAAGCTGAGCCATCCCTTTCCTGGACTGGCTCCATGTCAGGCATTCAGTTTTGCTTATAAAATGTGGGAAAAGCCCCAGTGGGGTAAATGGTGCTTGTGCTGGCAAAGGAGAGAAGCAGCCTGCAGAGATGTAGCTTTGTTCAGAGCACAGATGCCTGTGGACAAAAGCCTCCCAGTTCATATTTCCTGGTCCCTGGGAGGTTTAGCAGTGTGTAGCCAGGGATTCATCCCTGTGCCCAAGCTTGCTCACACCCTGTGCCTCGGCGTGGGGTGGGAGAGCCCCGTGTCTGCACTCCATGGAGCCCGGTGGATGCTGGCACTTCCAGGGCTGTGTGGCTGCTGGGTGGAGCTTTTCTGGAAGACAGTTCTGGAAGTGGGTGCCTCAAGCCATCTACATCTTGCCTTAAGTCCTAAAGCACTTTTTTTTTTTTTTTTTTTTTTTTCCTGTTCCTGACTCAATGTGCCTCAGAAGACTTCTGGTAACAACTTGTTTTTGGCTGGAGATACCATGAGAAAATAACTCCCCCAGTGCTATTTTTTTTCTGGCTCTCTCTTTCTGAGTCCTGGACAGAATTAGAAGAGCACAGTCACACCTCTCCTCCTCTAAACTGTGAATTTTTTCCCAGTCTTTTCACTTTTCCTCTTCTCCTGAGTATTACGGACACCTTTGATCACTTTGTTCCCATTTTGAATGCTTTGTTCCCCGACTGGACTCTGTCCAGTGTTCCCACAGGCAGAGCCCCAGCAAGACAGGGTTTGCTTTTACTTTAGACATCATCTGGCCAGTGGAGCACCCCTGCCAGCCGGAGCAGCCAGGAGCCATCCAGGGAAGGAGGCATCCCAGGTTCCAAAATGTATTGCTGAAGCTCTGCCAACAAATGTAAGAGTGAAATAATGGTATTCAGAAGATTATTTGCAGTTTTTGCTGGTGGCATCAGAGTCTGATCTCAATTACAGTGAAGTAACCAGGCTAGATTTGGATCTGGATTAGACTGACCACATTTAAGTCCCTTTTAAAAGTTTGCTTCTGCCACGCTACTCCAATGAATCAAGTTGTCTTGCACATAAAGGCATATTATTGTCCTACTTTCTTAGCATCTTTCTATTTGTTTGTTTATTCTTGGGCTTATGCATGAAATTTTCACCAGTAAAAATATAATAGGCTTTTAAATTAATTTAATTAAAAAGATACAATCGTCTGTGAAGACTCTTAAATTGAATTAAACCCATTTTGTTATGGACAGAGCATCAACATTGCAAAGTTGGTCTAGTACTGCCCTGTATAAGGGTTTGTTTAAGCAGTTACTTCTGATTGTGCCAGGTGTTTATAATTCTGCATTAATTTGCTGACATTTCTAGCTGAGACCTTCCTAAGTGTATATTTCACTTAGATGCTTTTGCAGAAGCTAACAACCTGGATCCAGCAGTTTTTAAGGATGACATTAAGGATACATTGGTAAAAAGTTGATTTTATTTTTCTTTTGTCCTTTTGCTTTCAAGAAGGGCTAGTGCTTCTATGCATTGCCACTAGGATTTGAAACTTGTCAGGGGAGAATAATTTTTTATATCTGGAGTGTGTTCTCTCAGTTTCCAGTGAAAAGAAGATTGAATTTTGCATACATACCATAGCTTATTATTAGAGTTTTGTGAGATATTTTTCTAAGAATTATGGTCATCTGTGACCTAATCTGCTCCGCCACAATTCCTCCCAAGATTAGACTCAGTAAAGATATCCTACATCTGGGTTTTCTTGGACATATCCTCCTTTTCTCACTCTGGAAACCTTGTCAGTGCAGATTTTGAGGAATTCATATACATGTCCTGCGCAGATGGTATGAGCATGTGTTGTAAGTCTGGTGCACTCCAGAAGTCCTTGATTTACAGCACAAAGTAATTGTCCATAGTGTGAGGAACACGATCATGATACGAGCTCAATAGGTGCTGGAAAATAAAGAGGCATGCTGCTCTACATCGGGAGTCTTGAGCAAAAATTTGGAAGCACCTGGATTGCTTAAGCAGACTGAGGGAAGAGGCTTATTTCTTACACCATCATTTTAATTCAAATTTTAATCCCAAACTTTTCATGCTACTTATGTCTGTGTTACGAACATAAGACACATTGGTGTTCACATTGTACTCCTGGACTGTCCAGTAAAAGATGGATGGTTTCTCACAGTAAGGAATCTTTCATTTGGTGAATAATTAAGAAAATCACAGTAATGATTTGAATCTAACACGAATACAAATCAAAGCATGAACCACAATAAATGAACAGTTGGTGACTGAAATGTGATTTCCTGCAAGTATGCCTGCTCTTTGATGGTGGTAGCAAAGACTTGGGCATAGAAAATATGTCAAATCCAAAAGTAAATGGACAAAAGTATTATCTAAGGTTCCAAATCAGGAAATTTCCACCTAGGATGACCTAAAAAAAATAAACAGAAACCTAATGCACATAGTCAAAAGCTATTTGATATCAATGCCCCTGAACAGCAACATTTAAAATTACTACTGCTCATGTCATTTCCCCCAAGTCTGGTTTGTGATCTTTGTGTGTACTAATGTGCCAGAAGTGCATATCTTTTGGGAAAATTTGTGGCATGCATTATGCAGTGAGTTAGTTGCAAAGACAGCAGGTCTCATACATTTGAGCTGGGCTCATATATTTTTGGACTTATTTTATGGCTGCGATTTTCCATGTATTATGTCCAAATACCACATGGTCATTAAAAACTCAGGAGGTATTGGACTGGCATGTAGGGCCTTCCTTCACAGGTGGGACTGAGGCTGCTCTGACCTTGCAGCTTAAGCAATGAAACTGGAAAAAAAAATTGCTTTGCCAAGAGTAAATCAGGCCTCAAATCCCTGGGGTTGCTCTGCACTTGGCTTCCCCTCTGCTCTGTCATGGCATGCTGGTGGCCCTCCCTGTCAGGACAGGTACATCATCTGCATCACACCTACATTTGGTCTGTCATTTAGGGGCATTTTAGAAAGGGGTTTCATTTTTGTTTGTGTGTTTGCAGTTTTTTGTGCAAAGGATGTTTCACTTCCATAGACATTTCCAAGGTAAATTGGGATCTAATCCTTGACACCCTGTGAAGATACAGGTAAAGTTGAACTGGTCATGTTTGGGTCTTCCATCTTACTGGTCATTGCTCATTTTTCTTCCAAATCAAGTCAAACCAAGTAATTCCAGAAGTTACCTTGAAGCAAAATTTTGGGAAGAATTCCTTTTAAAGACATTTTAAAATGACAGAATATGCATGTATGCATGCATATACTTGAATTTAACATTTTGAATAGCATTTCATCTCTGTATTTTTATTAAAATAATATAAAATTTTAGAGTATATCCGTACATTAAGCATCAGATTTTCCCACAAGCTGCATATTGAGCTGGAAAAAAGGATGAGACATATCAGTTCATATTAGGCACTGGTGCCACACATAAAACAAAAGGGATGGACTCTTATCAGTTGGGATCATGCTTTGATGTTATGTCCTCAGTAATAATATTCAGAATTGTGCAATATGTCAGAGACCTGCTACTAAGTCAAGAAAAAAAATGGTGCATCATGAAACAGGTAACAGCATAAATCCTTATAGAAACAATAATTATTGGAAACATCTTTTTGGGATGAGAACCATATAGCTTTTAAAATATGTTCTTGGGGAAATTTGCCTTGCAATTTATGGAATATGAGAATAACTGGTCGACCCTACTGGCCTTTTCTGACAAACTTACATTGCAAGAAAGTTTTCCAACCTGTTCTTATGTGAAATGAATGGAAATGAAAGCAGATTTGGGCCCTGTTTCTATATGGTTCATATTAGAGATGGGCTCAAACCAAACCCACTAGATCAGAACATTCCCAGACTTTGAGGAAGTTTGGCTCTGATTTCAGTTTTAAAATTCAGTGCTGGCTCCTTTCAACAAGGAACTAAATCATCTGAGCGCTGCTTTGGGAAATTTGGATCCAGATCAGTACTCTGCAGCTGCAGCCCTCATTGAAATCTAGAGCTCCTTGAGACCAGTCTAGGGGGGGTCAGGAGACCACGAAGCTCTCCCAACATCTCATCCTTGCAGACAGCCCAAGTGAGGGCAATAGTCACACTCGGGCTCTGCCAAGAAGGAGATCTGGAAGTAAGAGGTGCATGGAGGGCACGCACATACAGTGCATGTATCAGCCCTCTCGGGAAGGTTGTGTATCTCAAATCAGCCAACACTCAGGTTAGTTTTCCTGCAGTGTCTATTCTAACAGTTTTATTTGACAAGTTTTCACCGTTCCAGTCCCTGTGGCATAGTTGAGGACAGGGATGGTGTACGAGCTGATTGGTCAGATTGGCTAGCAAAAGTGTTAGTGGAAGCTTACAAAATGCTTGATCCTGGAAAACCTGGAGCTGTGAGTCCTGGAGATTTGCTGACGATGGCAGTGACAGGTGAAACAGACCTGAAGTTTGTGCTGCAGTTATACATGGTAAAGCCACTTTTTTTACATTTTTCCTTAAAGTCAGTCAAGAGAGTCTAAAATGTTTCTCCCAAGTGGCCTGTATGACCACATCAAAGCCACTGAGGTGCTGAACCTCTGCAGCAAGGACAGCAGGTCCTGCAAGGAAAGGAATAAATACACCTCTTAGATTTGGTCCCATTCTCTCTGCCCCAGAACCATGGCTGAGCTGCAGATATGGGGGGCAGACCCTGCAGTGATGGAGTCATGAAGAAGGGCACGGTGATTTCCTCCAAACTCAGTATCTGCACAAGGAGCTGGGAGAGGAATTCTTGGAGACTTCAGGTGGAGAAATGGACCTGTATCCTAGGTCCACTCACTGAATGGCTACTTACCTTTTGTTCACTAGACACATCCTTCACTCTTCTGTAATATAAAGGGGGTGAAATGGTTTTATTCCTTTGTTGACAGAGACCTGACTGGACTGTCCCAGTCCAAGCTGCTGTTCAGCTAATAAAGCAAGTGCATTTACAGCTCCATAGTTTGTGACAATGCTTTGTAAGACTTGTGTGATAAGAAACATGTGCCTTGCAACCTTTCCATGATCCTGTTTGGCCATGAGGATTCCTGGAAACGGAGTGTGGCAGAGGAACAAGGCAGAAGATGCACTTGGGAATGGGAGCAGTATGGTCTATATTATGCCATCTTTCTCAAAACCCATTATTTTTTTACTTCAATCTGTTGGACTCGTTCTGTGTCCATTTTAGCTGTTCAGTATAGTGACAACCTTTCACTTTCTCTTTGTATGGCACTTAGAATAAAGGAGAATCCATTTCCAGTTAATCTTTGGTGGTATTGTATTAAACATGCTTACTCTTAACACTGCTTTTAAAGATCTCTTAACACCTCCAGGTTTAAATATTGACTGTGTCAAAAGTCACTTAAATAGGTAACTCACTGCAGTGCTGTTTTTCAAAAAGAAAGATTTTGGCCATCTCCAGTTCTTGTTTCAGATGGTCTTTTATTCTTCATGTTAAACAATCACTTTAATTGAGCCTATAGACCTCTAATATAATTGCAATCCATCAGCTTTTATGAGTTCAAATGAAACAGCAGAGAGTGAATCAGTGTGGGAGAAATTGTCAGATTCTTTGAGGTGGTTGGAAGGAAATCTATTCCTCAAATAATAACAAGACATCTTGTACCATCACTCATCAAGCTCTTAACACCTAATCTTGCACAGGGCAAAGTTTTCAACAAGTTCTTCAAAGGGGTTATGGTTTTGTTGGCCACTAGATATTTTTGTATAACCTCTTGTGGAAGTGCAGCATTTCCCTAAGCATGTGGAGGTGCTAACTTCAGTTACTGACTCGCAGAAAGCTGTTCGTGACCTTGCTGAAGGTTGACGGAACATAAAGTGGTCCTTGCTGAAGCTGGAGCTGCATCTGCAAAGAGGCAGTGAGTTTGAGCTTTATTTTCCTTCAGTTGTTAAATGGTCATTGAAGTAGGACATGTAATATTCCACTTTCCATATGCCTTAAATAATTTTGAAGCCAATTTTTACTGTGCCTTTTGACTTTCAAACAGGATTGCTTATGTCTAAAAATCACATAATATTTTTCTGGGACTCTAATTACTTAGGCTGACCTCATGTCCTAACAAACTTTGGCAAAAGCTCCTTTTACTCCTTTTCCCAGTGGGACAAACTGCATTTACTGAGCCATTATTTTGCCATCTTAAAAAAGGTGAAGGGCCTGATGCTTTTTATACTTTTGTGATTCCCTAATGAATGGAAATTACATTAAGATGTAGAATGGAGGATTATCCTTACATTGTAGTATATGGTAATTTTACAAGGGAAAACAGAGGTATATATTAGTCTGACCTCATTTTTGCCAGGTTACTGTGAAGTAAGCAAAGTACTGGAAATGTGTACGTAAAAAGCTCATGTACTTAAGGCCAGAATCTGCCCAAATCCATTTTTACCCCTAGGCTACTAGTCCTTCTGTCTGGAATTCCCTTCCTATTTATTGCCCTGGAATTCTGTTATTTTTACAGTACTTGAGATTTCTAGGTCTAATGCTCTTAGAGTTTTACAAGGGAACAGTCTCCTGAGTAAGATTTGAGTTCAGGATTTGGCTGACATGCTCCATGACTGACAAAGTTACTGCAATTGAGCCTGATCTTCTATTTAGGTCAATTCTACAGTTATCTTTCCAACCCTTTTTGGTCTTACCTCGAGGAAGCCCTAAAAGTATATGGGGCTTTTTTTTCCATCTCTTGACTTATCTACTCCTTTTTTCTCCTTATATTGTTATTTTTCACCATCTTTTACAATTTTGAGTTTGTCTGGAGGAAGACAAAGCCCGAGAGCTGCAAAGATTTACGGACATGAGTAAGCCTTAGACAATTCATTGGTCTGCTGGAATGTGTGTAATTGATAAAAATTAGCTCAGAAAGGGTGATTCAGCTGTACAAAGTTACTCATTTGCATAAGGTTTCAGAGTCTTAGTGCAGCATGTAGCATATGTAATTCAAAAGCAGTGTTGGTCTGAGATAAGCACTCTCCTTGCCCTTGTGTATGTTTTTTTCTTTTGTCTCAGGAGTCTTAAGCAGAAATACATTTTTGACAGCTTCAACAAATCAAATAAAAATTTAGAAACAATGGCAGTCTTAAAAAAAATCTGTCAGCAATGATTATTCTTTTTTTTGTTGTAGGCACATTTTCAGCTGAAAAAGAGTTATGCATTTAAAAAACTCTGGTCTTAAGAAAGCTCATTGATGCCCATGTACTTTTGCAAGTTAAATCTTCAGGCATAAAAATGCTTTTCACTGGGTTATCCGTCTTATGGAAGCTCAGCCAAGCAGAAATGTTTCCTATCAAGCAGAATTTGATGCAAACCTTTTCTTCACATTGTTGTACAGCTACTTTGGGTGGACAGAAGGAATTGCAACAGTTTTTTGCTTTGGAGCACATGTTGTCCAAGTTGCTGAGAATCAAGGTACAAAAATCCTCTGAACCTCACAAAACACTGACCTGCTGGCCCTGAAACCACAAGGAGCTGAAGCAAGTGCTCCCATGCAGAGATAGTCCCAAAGACCTGAAAGTAAGTTAACGCTTCTGATCTCTCTTGAATCAAAGGGAGAATGCTCAGCACCATGCAGGATCACAGAAATGTAACTTGTTGGCTTGGGACCAGCCTGCTTAAATGAAGCCATGTAAAAGTGTAAAGAAAATATGGTGAGCAGGGGCCAGAGTAAACAATTAGGGATGGCTGAGAAGAAAAAGGGGTTAATTTTCTTTAATTTGTCCGTCTGACTCTTTTTTGACTTGAAAACTCCTGCACTGATATCAAAGTAAACTCAAAATGTTTGTGCTGGCAGAATTACACTTGCATCAGGTTCATTTGGTTTTGCTGTCAAGCTAAGAATTGAGCTTGCAGCCACACAAACCTGTACCTGTTCTGAAAATTAAGGAATATTAATGAGTCTGGATATGATTTTGCATTGTTCTTGCATTTTCCTAGAATTTCCTGCTCTTGGGATTATAGCATTGAAATTTTGAAACTCGAGGAGACCAAATGCATGGAATAGCCATGAGTCTGGATGAGTGAGAGCCAGTCCCCAGAACTGCCAGCCTGCAGCAGGTCTCTGCTCCAGGTCCACCTCCTTCATCTGTCTGGAAATCATGGAGCAGAGGATTGATGAGCACAGTGAACCCAGCTAATAATCACTTCCCTCCCTGTGGGCAGAGGCTGGGCTCTGCTCCAGACGTTTGACTTGTCTGGGAATACATCAGCCTGGGTGCAGGACAGAGCACTTCCTGACTGGGAATCCTGGGCTGTTGGATCCTGAGCTGGACCTTGCTGTGGAATAAGCAAGGGGCCAGTGGTACAGCTGGAAAGAAACTGCAGGCTGTCTAGCCTGGCTCCAGTCCCACAGGGAAAGGCAGCCTCTGCTCCTGTCACTTCTTGCACCTCCAATGCATCTCCTGGACCAACTTCACCCATGATTCAGCTCCATTTGTTGTCACATTCATCATCCTTGTGTATGCAAAAACAAAAAGGTAAATGACTGCCATGGAAAAATATCCCCATTTCAGCTGTGGGTGCAGGGCTAGCTTGTGCAGCTGCTGATAGACATGTTTTTGAGGAGACCATCAGAAATGTATCACTAAATGGCACTAGCTATCTGGAAAACAGCAGTGCCATTTGAGAGACAATTTCTTCTGAGTTTTCTGGACTTGATTCTAATCTCTTGCTAATGTGACAGGGATGTGCTGGTTTTACTTCAGCACAGACACACTAGACATCTTTTTTTTTTTTCCTCAGGATGTTTCTCAAATTGTCTGGTTAGAGAAGAATATTTACATTTGCTCTTTTTGTTCCTAGTTAAAAACCCACCTCCCTTAATCTTCATGGTCTGTATGTTTTAGCCTTGCATCTGCCAAACGAAAGACCTGAAGCTGTTTTACGTGTTCATAACTCTGCTTATTTTCATAGCTGCTCCTGACTTACATGTGGAACTCCCGACTGTGAACATTTTCTGTGCCACTTTTTTCAGACTGTGCATTCTAGGTCTCTCCACATTATGGCCCATGAGTCACAGAACAAAATGTCTAACAGGACATTTGTGTTATGTCTGCAGCAGAAAAAAAGACCTCAGTGGTTTCACATGAGAAAGTTGAATCCTAAATGTGGGTGGAAAAAAAAATAAAGAAATGGGATAAAAAGATACCACCAGATAAATATGATACATGTATTCTTTTCCTGTAAAAGATTTACTTATGCAAATAAACCACATTTTCAAAGACACTTCTTGGGGTTTTTTTTCATACTTTAAATGGATCACCTTGAACAAAAGCCATATTATGAAGGAAAAAGAAAACGCAAAACAAGTCTGACCTTGAGCAAATTTAGTGTGGCAATGATTCATCCCAGTATCATCTTAGTCAGATAGTCAGCCTCAGCTAATCATAAACCCATGATTGCTGTATATATGTGTGAGTGTATTTATATAAATATACATATTTATTTATGGCCACTCATATTGGAACGAGAGATGAACTCAGCATCTGTCACACATAGCACAAATTAGTCTGTAAGACCCTGTTTAGGGGAGATCTTAAACATGCATTAGTAATTCTAAGGTGCTGCATAAGTTTAAGAGCACTCACGTGCTTTTCTGAACTGAATTGCAAGAATTTATTCCTACCCATATTGAAATCTGTTGAAAGACCAGCCCAATGGTGCTGACTTGGCCTTATTCAAGCGCTGCACCTCTGTCTACATCTAGTGAAGCTCAAGGTTTTCTTTAAACAATTGTAGCAAAAATGCTGTATTCAATATGGAAACATAAACTAAGTTTGGTGTCTACATCTAGTGGACTTGTCAGTAGAAAGTGATTGCAAGCTACAGCCAGTGTACCCCTTATTCAGAAGGGGGTTATGAAACATTTGTCCATTAAGGCTGTTTGTGAGAAATTCCACTTTCCATGTGACAAAAACAAACCAGGCCCTTCTGCTCCTCCGGTCAGACTGGTGAAAATGAGAACTGCTGGGGACCCTGGGGGGCTTTTCCATCCAACATGCACATCTTTAGTGAGGGAAAAAGCAAGGATTTATGAAAGCCCAGAGGAGAGAAGCAAATAAAATAATTTATCCCAGTGTGAAATTAGAAAGGAGCAAAATATATTTGTGCTGGGTGTGTTTCACTTGTCAGCTTATGGGTTCTAAGCAATCTAAATAATTACTGGGTTGCAAACATGATGTCTCCAGTTACCCACATTTTATCTTACCTTTTTGTTTTTCAAGAGGTTCAAAACCAGACAGAACATACTATTCCTTCACACTCTGTAATGCTTATATTTGGAAATAAGATTAGAAGTCTTCAAATGAAAGAGAGTTTTATTTCAGGGAGATAAAATTGCTTATTAAGCCTGCACTTAAATCCAGCTGCCTGACCAAACCCTAAGTGTTGCAAAGTGCAAACATTTCTGTGAGCTAGAGTTTTCTGCTACTTTCACTGCTGCAATCAGCAAGCCATTGTTAGGCAATAGGTGTAAGTATATGAGTATATGGGTGGCTGTGTTTGTAAAGAATGGATAATACCCTTTATACAAATCTTCTTTTAAGTTTCAGCACTAAATAGAAAACATTCTTGCAATCTCTTTGTTGTTTGGTCAAACTTTGTCTTTGACTCACACTGCTTTCCAGAAATGTTCCTATTTTTTTAAGAGTCCCCAAGCTATCTATCAAAATCAGTATTTTTTTTCTGAGAAAATTCCATTTAGAAAGAAGGAAGTAGAAGACAACAAAGGCAGACAGCCTGTGACAATGACTCATTATGTTCCTTATAAATTATGGCTGTGAAATTAATGCAAATTGTTTCTCACAGCTTCAAAACCCACTATAAGACAATAACTTAGGGCTACAGAAAGAGAAGCACCTAGAGAAATAATGGCATTGAAAAATTTTTGTAAACAGAACAAAGTGTGCAATAAACAGTAGAGTTATTTGGAAAGCCCTCGAAGATGCATTAGCAGATTAATTTCATGTTGCGGCACGCAAAACTAAAACAGAATCAAACTCGAACTTGTGACTTTTGTGGTATTTATTAAGCCTGAAATTTCTGTAATTTGTTTGGCAAGCTACCATTACATGGGGCAATACTAATCGGGAAAAGATCTGAAACCTTCAGGAAAAGCAGCAGATGCTCAACCTCTAGAGTTCAATCTACTCTGACTAGCAAAAGCGCTTTATTTCTCTGTGTCGGAGGTGGGCTTGGTGGTGTGCTTGGGCTGCAGGAAAGCAGAGCACTGCAGCACACGCTGAAAGCTTAGCACACCACCCTGTTGGACGGGATTAGAAAGGCTCATGGGCTCTTGGTCTCCATGTCGTCTCAGCGTTCAGGTACTTTGTTGTTATTTCTGTCAGGAATGGGAGAGTCTTCAGAGCCAAGTGTGCACACTTGCTTTGCTGTGAAGCTTGCATGTTTGCTCTGCTTCTCAAACCAGGCTGGTAACAGAGTTATTGGTAAGCGTGGCACGAGCCTCCAAATGTGTTTGTGGTTGCTAGAATTTTTATGTTCTTAGTCAAGAAGATGGACCCCTGCAGCTGCATCATCACTACTACCTTCCCCTACCTACAGTGTTGGTACAGCATCTCAGAAAGCACTTGAAACCAAACCAAAGACCTCCACAGCTGAAGGCACAAACCATTATAGTCCTGTCCAGAGCACTACAGTCTGCAATGAACCAATGCCCTCTGTAGAGCAAATACCATTAAGGGATACCCAAAGTTCAGTGACCAGCACGTGGTGGCTTTAATGGATCTGCTCTGCAGTCACTTGCGGCTGTCTCTCAAGAGCAAGGATCCATTAAAATTTGTAGACAAAGAGCTTTAGCCTAGAGTCCTTTGGTGTTCAAGTCTGTTACTCCTAAGCACGTCTCTTAATTGTGCAAGGCAGCCACATCATTGCTATACTGGAAATCACTTTGTTTACAAAATCATTTTTTATGTCTTAGTTCTCTTTGAGGGTCAGAAAACAGATTTGGAAACTTTCCTGATGTACCTTTAAGAAATCTCTTAACTACCAACAGGAGCCAGCTGAGTCACCACCAAGTCACCATGTCCCTGGGCATACACTACAGCTCTAAGTTACAGCAGAAGCATTTTGGAGGAATTGTGTTGGTGCATGTACATATATTTGTGTACAGCCCTAATTATTGTTTCAAACAATGTGCTTAAAGCACTTATGAGGATGAACTCACTCAGATCTGGCTTTTACAAATACTCGGTAGTGTAACTGAATTCCAGCTCATTCTCTCCTTAGAGGGATAGATCTGGCAGTGTATCATAAGGGATATTTTCCTGTCATTTTAAGAAAGCAAGGTCCTTTATCTTTCCATGAAATTACAAAGAGTTTCCTTGAAGCCATAGCTTATCACGCATCCTGACCAGCACGGAAGCACTCACTCCTGATCATTACATTAAAAGGTCTTTTGAGGAAACAGTTTGAACCTTTGATCCCAAGAAAACTATTTGATAGGGCATGTTTTATATCTTATGTGTATTTCTTTAGTGCAGCATTATTAATAGTTCTGTTTTTTTCCACCAACTGCTTTAGCTGCTCATCTTTTACATAAAAACTCCCCAAGAAATGACACTTTTTTTCTTATTAAGAGAAGTGTAACAATTCTCCTGTGTTTTCAGAGATTCCACTCTATTGACAGTGGACTGGATTAAAGGACTATAATTTGGACATTATTACTACATCTATTAATGGGAACATCATGTCTTTACCAGCTCCCCAGGCTTTGGGCCAGATTGTCACCCCACCTATTTCATCTCCTAGCCCTCTGTCATGCCCCACATCCTGTATCCAGGTGAGCTTGCCTGGGTTTAGGTAGACAGAGTCAGACCCCTGTTTCACCTTGCCATCCTGGATGGTGAAACAATGCTGACATAAATTCAGTGGGCCCTCAGCACGTCAATAGATATGTGAGCCAAGGAAGGAAAAGGGAAGACTGTTTTCAGGAGGAAAATAAAAAGGCAGAAGGCTGGAGGGGAACAGCATGGTGAAATACAAACAGAGCACATGATAAAACATCTCCTTTTAAGAACGACACAGAGCTGCCACCCTTTTCTATGCACTCCAGCCTTGCCGTGGGGCAAGGTGGCTTCAACCAAAAAAGCTCTGTCCTCACATCTGGGTGGTAGTGAAGAGGTACTGGGGCAGGAAGAGTGGATGACGGACTTCATCTGCACCATTTCCTTCTTTTGTTACTGTACCATTTAGTTGGTTGTCATTCTACACAGTTCCTGACCGTCCCTTTGTACTTGACAATAAGCTATTACAAATGGTTGCATTAATGCTCCCTGCTGATGTAATATTCCCTCCTACAGTGTTTTGACAGTAATTCAGTAATTGTTTTCTGAGTGGGTTACTCTTTCTTCTGAGAAAAAAAAAAAGTAGACAACTCTTACATTGTACTGCCTATCCTCAAAATGCATCACTGAAACGAATTTCTCTGATGACCTAACTGATGCTGGCTATCAGCTTTCAGCTGGCAGGCAGGGCTCAGTAAGGCTGCATCAGTCCTGGGTTTCAACCATCTTCCTGCCATTCCAGGAGTCCACAGGGCAACTGTGTAACTGGCTCATACTCTTTTCTTGCTTTTGCTGAGCTTTTTCTGCTAAACCAAATGCATTTCCGGACAAATATTCATTGTTTTTCCTGCATTTTACTCTACAGCTTTGTGTGGCTGCAATTAGATGGCTCTGCACTGGGTTCACTTCTGGCATAGTCTCCATACTCTCTCAGGAATGCCATGTTTACAGTGCTGCTAGTAATCAGAGTAAGATGAGATGAGGGAGTTTCTGAGGCTGGCTTTCAGGATTCTTTAAAAAAAATTTTAATGACACTATCAGCAGCAGCTTCAGTTCCTAACAAGTGCGTTATCATGTCCAGACTCCCATCTGCCATGATCTCATGGTCAGTAAGTCGTGCCAAGCACCAGGAAAAGAGGCACAGCTCTGGTTACGATATGGAGAGAGTGTGACAGTATCTCTTGGCGCAGAATTGCAGAGTGTGCTCAATGACTATTGCTTTACCTCTTTAATATGCCCTGGCTACGATGACATATGTATGTGCAGTATAACATGATCTCAAATGGTTGTAAAATTTGTTGAGTGAGTAAGTGAAAAACAAGGGAACACCTGGATCCTTCTGTAGCGTCTGATCCTGCACACCATGTGTCTGAGCCTCAGTGGAAGTAATTTACCCACTCTGAGCTTCACTCCAAGCAACATTTTTTCATACCTTTATTCCACCTGCTATGTAAGAGCTATAGGGCAATATTTGACAATATAAGGGAGCCAAGAGGTGTGTTTCCCACGTACAGCTTCTCTATCCTTTCTCTGGATGCATGAACAATTGTAAGAAATATATTAATGTACTTTTTTATATATAGAAACTGTAGTAGTAATGAGACAGAACAGGAATAATTTTAAAAAAGAAATATGCTTTGTAAAAATATCCAGATTGTTCAAAGCCATGCTGTAACTCTGCTTAGTGACGTGAATTTCTGTTCATCTTCTTTATTCATTTGATTTCACACATGCAGATAAGAGACAAAATTCAATGTCTTCTCTAGGAGCTTTGTGTAAATAATGGAGCATAATGCCTTCTCTAGGAGCTTTGTATAATTGATGGAATATAATCTGAAGAGGATTCTAGAGCTCAACACCTTCAGAGAGGTGTAAGCAGTATTTAAAAGGAACCCAGAGTCCTCTTCTTTTTTTCCACTTGGGAATGAAACAAATAGGAAAAGCTCCTTGGGGGTCCTCCCCTCAGCCTCCCAAGACAAAAAAGCAAATAAAGAAATAACAGTGGAGGTGAGGAGCAGGGGGAAAACAGGATCTCAGAATGCTAAGGTGGGCATGGCACTACACAGCATGCGGAAGAACGATGAGTGTTTGTGTTTTAAATGCTCCCCAGTGCAATAACAGCTCTCCTGCAGTACAAGCAGCACCCTGAAGCCTGGTCCCACCTTTCTATTTCATCATATACCTGCCAGACAGTGACAACACTACTCTTAAAAATGGGCAGTGTGCATGCATTTGGCTTGTGCACTGTTTATTTTTTTACCTCACTAGAAACATAATCGCTAATATATGTTTCCACATCTCTTAGTTGCCAAGATCAGAGCTGCAACTCAGCAAAATGTTTAGCAGACTAGAGTGCACCAGAGAACATGCTTAAATTGTTGTAGAAATGAGATGAAATTTTTTCTAATTCCATCTCTATTCTTTGACTTTGTATTTTTTCTCACTTAGATGATAAATTCATTAATTTTCTCTTCCATATATATGTAGTATTTGAATGTCTACTTTTATGCACTTGGAGGCACATTAAAGAAAGAGCTGCTTTGTTTAGGGCTGCTGATTTGAAATAACTTATAAGAAAACTAAAACTGAAAGACATTGTTTTGGTGATTTTTTTTTCCTGAAATATATAATGTGAGAAGAACTGAAACAGGATTTGACATGACTTTATGCATATTTTTGTTTGAGTTTTGCATCATTTATCTTAATAATTTCTGAAACTAGATTTCTGGTGTTTTTGTTTTGGGGCAATAATTAATTTCAAAGTTTGTCTGAATTTAATGCTAATTTTTAAAGGGATAAGAAAATTCAATGAAGAGCTAAAAATCACCAAATTGAAAACAAAACAGCCCATTCTGAGTTGAATGAAAGTTTCAGTCAGTAGTAAACATTTCTGTTGTCTTGTTATTGCTGTCTTGTAAAAAATGTAGTTTCAGACTAAACCAAAACAAATGAAAAATTATTTTTTTCTTGAAATAACTGAAAACTGAGCTTTTGAAAGCTGTAATTGAAACCACACAAGTAAATTGGAAAGGGAAAGACAATCTACCCATCAATCCAATAGTCGTGGTCAGCCATTGGATGAAAATTAGTGGGATTTATCTAAATTAATTCAGCAGTTAAGGTTCTGCTGTATAAACCTGAACTAGTCCCTGAAAGTTTCTATTATAGCCAATGGCATGAGATAAACAAGTTTTTTTTTGGAACATGCATCACATCAACTCTCTCCAGCACCTTTCTAGGATGACATGGATCAGAAGCTCCTACTTGTTTCCTTTGGCAGTAAAAAGGGACCAGTGGCACTGCTTAAATTTGTACAACTAATGCCAAGTCAAACGGGGTGAATTGCACCAATTATGTCTTTCCAAGGAAACAGAGGTCAGGCCCAATGCAACTGAATTATATGAAATAGAATGATTTTGCTATTCTTCTTGCATGGATGATCAGGAACTCCAGATCCCAAGACAGCAAGCTCCCTCATCACTCAGGAATACAGAAGAAAAAGTCCCCTTTGCAAGATCAGAGCCAGTTCTACCAGACATTTCAATGCTAAGTCAGATCAGTCAAGTAATAATTAACTTTAATTGGCACACCCACAACAGCAACATTTATCCAGTGCAGCTGAATGATTTGAAAATCATGGGCATTCTTATCTTTAAATGAAGAGAGAAAAGAAAATAAACTTTAAGTAATATTTCTAATATTACCATTGCTATTTTTGTATGACTAAGACCAGACAGAGGAGTCCTGGCATGAGGTAGTGCTGCATTTTAATGTCTGGTCCTTGCAGTCTTAGTAGGTATGAGCGCTGCTTATCTCTAAAATGACTCTGACTATGTGTTATCAAACCAGCTGTCAAGGGCTGATACAGCTCTTGAGGGAACTGGACTTTGGGGAGCCAGTGAGTTCTTATGTGTCTCTCAAGCACAGGGTCAGCAACTCCTCTCCCCACGCTCAAGGGGAGCAGCCTGCACTGCATTTTCACTGGTCTCCTGCTCTTCCCTGTGCTTCAAAAAGGACAATGTGTCTGTTTACAAGGAATTAATACCTGAACTGGACTTTAACTGCACTGCTCAGTGACATAAGCTCCAGAAGCA
Organism: Pyrgilauda ruficollis; assembly: GCF_017590135.1. Taxonomy (NCBI): domain Eukaryota; kingdom Metazoa; phylum Chordata; class Aves; order Passeriformes; family Passeridae; genus Pyrgilauda; species Pyrgilauda ruficollis. The sequence goes on along the minus strand of NW_024525823.1, from coordinate 6,206,522 downwards.
GTTTCAAACATTGCATTTAAAGCCAAACCCAAGTACAAGATAGGCAGCCACTGAATGAATATCTTTGCAGACGAAGAATAATTTCATTACAGTTATGAGTGGTGTGACTTGTCTTCACAAAGATCTCCAGTGTCAGCAATTTTCCTCTGGGTGCAAAAGATGTGACATAAAGTACAGTGATAAAATCAAGGAGAAAAATATATACTGGTGGAAGGAAGGAAGGAAGGAAGGAAGGAAGGGAAAAAAAAGGTAAAATACCAAAATAAATAAACTGAATGAAGAAAAAAAAAAAAGGAAATGCAAGAATAAATCCTAGTGACTGAAATGGTCATGTTGCTCTACGTTGTATAGAACAGGTTAGAAAAATCAAAAAATCCACTAAAGGGTATTTAGAAGAGAGCAAGTGGTATATGTGCGGAGTGGACTGGGAAGGACCCACTGGCTAACAGCACAGATAATATGCTTTAATGGGGACTGACGAACTGTGGCTGGTTGTTTTGGAATGCTTTCTTTAAAAGTGCAGGTTCCAAAATTTTTCTTGTTAGTGTTGCAATGTGCTTTGCAGGAAATATCTGAATGCCATTAAGACGTGACTATCATACTTATTTATTGTTTTTTAATTTTAGGCAGAATATATGTAGCAGTGCAAAATTAATTAAGCAAATAAAATAAATTATTTTGAAGGAATATATGTATCGATATAATTTTAAAGCTTTTAAAATGTAGAAAATCGTTATTATTCTAATTTCTTTTTCCTGTGAAAGAACCTCTTACATTTTATTTTTTAGCCTTCACCTCTTTCTTCATCTCTCTGATTCTAATATCTTCAGGATATCTTGAAGGCTTCCACAAAAGGAAGCAGAAATGCGAGAAGTGAGTGGGTAAGACTGAAGAAGACAGAGCTGTGGTGAGAAAGAAAAGGTTTGAGGAATCAGGGAAAGTGGATTGTGCTCCTGAAGATAGAGATGAATGAGTAGCTGCTCAGTATTGATTCAGGTTAGAGGAGGAAGGGTCTGATGTGGTGTTGTTATTCAAATGCACAGGCTCTTGGACCAGGTATGATGAGACGACATAAAGGGAGTGTCTGCCAGTGCCAGAGAAGAAATTTGATCCAAACCCTTCTCATTCATTGCCACTTTTTAAATTGTTTTGTCCTTTCCAGTGTTCGTTAGAAATAACCTGCACACAAACTGTGAAAAAAAGAGAAAAAAAGTTTTCTTTCTCCCAAGTACAGAAATTAATCTTTTCATTACAATCTTTGAGACGCAAAATGAACAACACCACATTTTGGCAAGAGCTGACAGGGCAGATGCAGGAAACAAGTACTTTCCACTATGGAAAACCAAAAACATTCAACTTTTGTGATCAGGGGTTTGCAGAATGAACTGCAGTAGAGAACTCAGCAGTACAAAAAGAGACAAAAAACCTCCTGCATGCTACTGGAGCAACAAATGGTATATTTTATCTACCTATTTTAAAGCAGAAGATTGTTGTCAGAAATATTAACTTCTTACATGAAAATTTATGGTGTTTCTTTCAAATTCAGGGAACCAATCTGTGTTTTCTGGCACAAGGAAATCAGTTTTGTCTGCTCTTGAACATAGGCCAGTCTGTGCATTTTCTTTAGAAAGCAAATGTACAGGAAAACACTGATCTAAATAATATCCTTTATGTCTGTTGGCATAACACAAAACACTTTATGTACCAGACTTCACTTCTTTGTTTGAAGTTAACTAGCAATATAAAACTTTCAAAAGTTGGCTGTGCAGGTCTTCCTTTGGACTTCTGGGGAGATGTCTTCAAACTGGCATGTTTTAGCCTGTGCTTTGCTTAGATTTGTACATTCTTGGTATGTGCGTACACCCTTGTGCTATACAGGGACATACAGTGCTTGATTATGAATGCTCACCAGGAGACCTGCTTAAGACACGTATTCTAGAGGCAGCAGAGACCAGGGCTTGAGTATTTGCCCAGATGTCAGGTGCTGCTGAATTTTAATCCTGGGTCTGGCATGGATTTGCTGTGTAGCCTGTGGCAAATCACATAATCTCCCTGCATCAGAGTCCCCACCTGTGAAGTGGGGATAATAACACTGACAATTTCCTACCTCACAGGCTGTTTTGAGGATTAATGGATGTCTGAGAAGTGCTTTGTGTACTGGAAGTCCTGGCTTATGGGGAGGTATTTTGACTGTGTCTGATTGAAATTTGGATCATTGTTTTGGACTTTTCAGGAAGAATGAAAGAAAAATGTATAGAAAATAGCAGCACCATCCTAACAACTCTTTTGGCACGAAAAATGTTGCTGTGTCTAGGTCTTCTCATGCATGAAGTTGTTGTACACAAGTTCACTGTTGGCATCAGCAAGTGGCCTCACTTAAGGAAGCATTTGGAGGATTAATTCTTCACTTGGAAATTCTCACACCAGACCCATAGAGTCTGAATAAGAACTTGAGAAATTGGTAAATCATCCAGTTTAGTTTTTTGCAGATTAAATTCTTCCTTTCTTGCTGCAGTTACCCCTATATTGCATGTTGGTGTAACCTAGGCCTATGACAATCACTGAGAAAGGACACAATCTTTGAGAAGGTGCACTGGCAGGGCTAGGAGCAGAAAAGGGAGCAGGAGTGCCAGAAGGTCCCCCAGTGAGAGAGGAATGCAAAAGGGAAACAGAGTCCATTCTTTAACAGCCCTCCATTGCCATGGTGTGAGAAGGCAGGATTGTGTATGGGGAGACCTCAAGGACTCTGAGCTCTGTACCCCAAGGACTCTGAGCTCTGCACCCCAAGGACTCTGAGCTGCCTTTAGCTCAGGTAGGGACGAAATGCATTCAGCGGCTGTGGCTATCCACACAGCAGTGCCAATGCTATGGAAGGTGCTCCCCCCTGCCTCAGTGTGCCCTGCTCTCACCCCAAGAGTAATGCTGCCTCCTCTGTGAACCACCGAGGAGAAAAAAAACAGTGGAAAATGGGGAGGGGGGGGGGGTATTTTCAAACTCAGCTAAGCTTGCTAATGTGGGGGTAGTTAGCTGAGACCTGGAAAGATGCGGTTGAAGGTGGGGGTGGCAAACGTGAGCACCTTCCACTGGTGTTTCTGCTCAAGTTCCCCTATTGCAAAACTAGGACTTCAGCCTGAGTGGGAGTGGTAGAGTCTAGTCCCTTTCATGGAAAAAGAGAGACCATGATTCTCCATTACCTGCAACCTTGCATAGTCACTATCAGCCCTGCAGAGTAGGAGTAAAATACTATCGCTCTGATTGGTACCTCCACTTTTAACTCACTTTGCACAGTCTTAAATGACTATGAAGTAAGATGTAAAAGGTTGGAATTATTGATGGTAAAACCATGAAATGCCCATGTCATTTTTTTCTCATTGAAGCTGTGGACTGAAAAATCAGACAAAACCCCCGTAGCACACAGTCTGGTCTCATGAAGGCTCACGTTCCTAAAGCTGCCTGTAACCCACTGCTGTCGAGCAAAGACAGAAATATGTGGTCTTTTACTTCCAAGAGTACTTTTCACTAAGAGAAAGGGGAGGTTGGCAATATAATGTCTAACAAGATTTTAAACAACTGTTGACTAGAAATGGCCAGGGAAAAATATGTTAGCTGGTAGTGACCAGACCTCAGAAGAGTTTTGAGTTCATAGTAATGAATCCAAACCTTTTTGGAGATGTCGGAGTGTTTCTAGATCCATCCAAAACACAGGAATCTTCTTTGCTCAAGTGCCACAAATAATCACTATGTGTTGTGTAATGCATTAATTACCCATATTTCATTTTCCTAAGCCAAACAAGACTGGTAAGATATCCCTCCAAAAAGAAGCTGGCTGGCACAACAATTGTAGGTTAAGCTGTTTTGTGATGTTTCCAGATCAGATCTCTCCATGGTCATTCAGTTCTGAATTAAAAATATTTATTCTGGCAGGATTACTTTTCTTACAATACAGATTATATAAATAATCTGTAAATAATAAAACTATTTTTCTTTCCACATCCCCCTGCCCAAACCTAGGAGATATTTTCTAATAAAAAATAAATTCAGTTAGGATATTGTCAAAATATTCATGTTTCCTCCAGGCTTGAAGAATAAATGCCCATTTTACACTAAGAAAGTTCTTGAGGGTGGAATATGTTTATCAAAGTTTGTGATCAGTGATCAGAAAATATTTCCTTTTCAACAAGCTGTATCAACAACACCTCTGGGCACAGATGAGTTTTGGAGAAACTGAAAGGCAGCTAAAAGATAGGGGAAATAAAATCCTACTCATTCCACCATTCCACGTCATATTTCATGGTGTTTCAGGATATTTCATACATGTTTTATCTAGCGCCTTTACCAAGTCTTTCAAAATAATGAGAATTCTCTAAGAGTTTTCAAGTAAAAAAATAGTGCTGGTCAAGGGAGTGTGCCACATAACCAACCCAGGGAACACTAACCTATCAGGAAGTTTGTGAAGAAATAGGAAAACTTGATGAGCTCAAGATTGTGGAAGCCATGAGAGAGAAGCCCATGTTCAGAGTAGTCTTTCCTTCACTGTCTCTTCCTTGTTGGAGAGAACATGAGTCAGCAGACAGATGGAAAACCTTGAGCCAACTCTCAGTCCTCAGAGTGCAAGAACCTCTGGAATTCAAGGACACAACTGCTAAGAAGGTCTTCACTCACTATCTCCCCCCCTCCAACCCATGCAGACATTCACTCCCACTTTTACAGGACAGTTTTTCAGCTGAACTTGAGCTTTTGCTTAGGAGTAGAAAAGTCTTAAACAAAAAGAAAAAAAAGAAAACAAACCAAACACCTATCAGAAGCAGATCAGCACTAAAAAAATTTAAATCTCCAAATGATTTGCCACTTCAAACATCTGGTGCTTGGCAACATTTGGATGACCTGCTGAGAGAACAAGCAGAGAGATATGTTCTTATTTGAAAACCAGCCTGAAATCAGGAGGCTTCTAGCTTCCAAAGCACAAAACCTTCATTTTTCCTCCCTTGCCTTCTGCCTGCTTTGTCTCTCTTTCTTTCTCAGGAAAGGCAGACAGTAGTGACTTGGATCTGGGTGTAAATGCACTATTAAAACTTATGGACAGTAACATATCTCCAGAGTTTTGTTTTTGCCTCAGCTGTAACACCCGGCCAGACAATGTTTTGTTCCTGCCATCCTGTCTTTCTTGACCTTCTCCTTGCTTCAAGCACAGTAAATCAGGTTTGAAGACAGGAAAGAAAAGTAAGGCTTAGGAAGGTGAAGGCACTGAAAGGTTGGTGCTGCAACCCTTGTGCTCCAGACCTCTGATGTGTGGTATGGAAACACAGAGTACCAAGGCCCTGTTTTGTCCATGTTCAGCACTGGGTAGAAATCCAGTCATTCCATTCCCACATGCTCCACCCCAGCCTGTTTCCTCCAGCTCCTTTCCCTTCTTGTACCCCTCACTGCAGGGCATTGCAGCAACCTGGTTGAAGGGTGGTGGCTTTGTCAGCAATTGTGTCAGCATGACTGAGGTGGTGTCAAGCTGCTGCTGGAAGGGCGGAAATAAAGCATGAGGGAGAGCAGGACATTCGCAAGCGTGTTTTGTAGCCAAAAAATATAGATGGAGGACCACACCCTGGGGCACTTCAGCATCCCTGGGCACCTCAGCAGGATGATGCAAAGATCCTGTGTGCTGAGCAGAAAGCCACCAAGAGCTGGTCAACAGGCAGCAGTAGTGATGATGAGATTCTGGAGGAGCCTGCACTGCAGAGCAGCAGGTTTTCTAGGGAAGCATCCTGTCCACCTGCAGCCTAACTGAGATCCTGTGAAATAGCCAGAGAAGGCACAGTCTTCATAACACAGCCTTGAGGAGAAAATTATTGCCACGCTGGCACTCACCCTTTTTGGATCTTAGCATGTAAGGCAAGAAGGCAAGGAAGAACTGGCAAGAGGGAGGTGGAGCTCCTGTGCTGTCCTCAGTCTTGAGGAAGAATGGAGGCTGCAGGTGAGTGTGTCCATCTGGCTATCAGGCCATCCCTGGAACAGAGGCAGGGATGTGTCCTCAGTCCTGGTGAAGATGCACAGCCACATAGGCAGCTTGTGCAGTTCATTTGTTGGAAAGAAAATGTTTGGGGAGCAGCCTGCAACCTCGTATGGTTCCAGCTGTGGTGTCTCATGTTCCACTCCTTTCACAAGCTCCATTTGAACCATTCTTAGATATGAGCTCTTTGACTAGGCTGATTCTGCTGTCTATATGGCAAACCCAACATTAGGCTAGAGTGTATTTCCTTAAATTCCTTTTGATACATTTCATTTCCATTCACACAAGAAACGAAAAGTTGCAGGAGAGTTTGGCAGGGCCATAACCAAGTTTTCTAGAAAGTTTCAGGACAGCTATTTTCCTCATATACACAGCTCATTGTTTTGCTGTGGTTGTTGGTGGTATCACTCCAGTGACTTCAATGGAAGGATTCCTGGGATTAATCTGGCCCACTGAATTAATCCTAATGAGGCACAGAGGAAACTACCAGCTTCAGGGGGAGTCATTAGTCCCCTTATGAAAGAGTTAACACCCTTTGAAGGATTTCAGGAACACACCCTTTCATTGCCTATTTGTTTTCTACTCCATAAAGCTTCCAGTGCTATTTCCCTTCTTTCCCTGTTTTGTGTTGCCCACTGCAGCCCAGCTAACTACAACCAGAAAGCACAATGCTTTGGGTTGTGGTGGGAGTATTCCAAATCTTCTCACTTCCCTCTTAAAAGCTGCCACTTTTGGTGGCAATTGATTTTCTTAACCTGCCATCTGACGTGAGAGAAATGAATGTTAGTGAGAAAACAAGGAGGACTTATTTTCTTTTACTGCCAGGACCGCCTGAATAGCTGCAGAAAGGTACAAAAGCAATGAGGGTGCATTTGGCCTCTCCCCCTCTAATGGGGATCTGACCAAGAGTGCATAAAAGCTGTCAAGGGAAACTCCATTCACTTTGTATCACTTACCAGCTATCATCACACTTTGACTGCAGTCTGCACTTGGTCAGAGGGGAAAGATGGAGGAATATATACCTGAACAGACTCCCAAGACCCTGGGAGCACATTATAGAGCATTTTGTGAGCTGTCAGAGCTGTACCTATCCTCAGGTTGCAGGGCACCCCATGCAGTAGCAGAGCAAGGCTAGGAAGACCTGGCAGAAGCAGATCTAGAGGCTTTGCAGGTGGAATTGCACTGTGGGTCTACAGTGAGCTATCCCCAATATAAACACAGACAGCTGCTGCAAAGCATAACCCAGCAGTAACTGTGGGAAGACTGGACAGAGCTGAGAGACTCAGAGAAGAACCTATGTTTACACAGAGCCTCATACCCAAGAAATGCGTCTTCCTTCTTCCTTCCAACACGTACGACAAAGCGTTTGTTCATTCTTATTATCCCAGGCAGGCTTTGAAGCAGAGAAGTGCCTGAGGACTTTGTTCCAGGGAGGAGTGTTTAGATGCAATCTGAAAGAGCTGTGGAGAGCAGCCCAAGCTCTATCATTGAGGTGGAACTTGTCCAGAGCCCCTTTGGAGTTGGCTACACCCTATTATGCTACAGCGACTGCCAGGTACCTATCTACCCCTCTGCGGGGTGGCTCCTGATACTATTATTAGTAATAGCATCCCAGCAGCTTCAGTGTGAAAAGCTCCAGTTAGAGGTGGGGGCCTTGATGATGTGAGTCACTAGACAAACACTTATTAAAAAGCCAGGCCCTGCTTTCAATCTGGTTTAGTCTATGCTAATTCTAGACTGCTCAGAGACACCACCTATTCCCTGTGATAGCCCTACTAGCTGGTTTAGCTGGCTTTGCACTTCTTCTGGCCCAGATATTTAACTACACTTAGACAGCTAACTGCCCTTGACATCAGACATGTTCCTAAATAATTTTAAAAGTCTGCCCATTTGTGCCTGTTAGCTTGCAAAAATATGTTACTCAGAATCTGAAGTCGAAAAATGGAACCTAAAACATCTCCATCTGGTAAAACCCAGCAATGTGTTGCAACGACAGTAAATGAACTGACTGCAGGAGTTTGGTACCTTCTTCATCACTGCAGGACTTTTAAAAATTCTGTGAGCAGAGTAATGAAGCACTTTTCTTCAGAGATCTTACATTTGATAAGAAGATACAATTAATTAGGAAAAAGTCTCAATGAGAAAGGTGTGCATGCATGTCTTGTGCTGCACAAGAGCTAAACACAACTGAGCATCTAGTAAAAGCAGAAAGTTTGTTGCTGGAGTTTTACATGCTGTAGATAGACAAGAAATCGTAAAAGTTCAAACAGCACACTTGCTGCTTCTGAAGATATCTCTGCAAAAGCAGGGACTGCAGCATCTCTCCAGTGACAAAAGGCTGAGAGTGCTGTGGCTGTTCAGTACGGAAACAAAAAGGTTCAGCTGGATCTTATCAATGTATATAAATGCCTGAAGGGGAGGTGGATAGAAGAAGGGGCAAGGCTCTTCTCCATGGTGCTCAGAGACAGCACAAGAGGCAATAAGCACAAACGGAAATACAGGAAGGTCTGTCTGAACATTAGAAAACAGTTACTGTAAGAGTTACTGACCACTGGGACAGGTTGCTCAGAGATGTGGAGTCACAGTCCTTGGAGATATTCAAAAGCTATCTGGACATGGTTGTGGACAACCTGCTCTTGGTAACTGTGCTTGAGCAAGGAGTTGGACCAAATGACCTTCACAGATGTCTTCCAACCTCAACCATTCTTGGATTCTGTGAAAAAAACTGTAGCCACTATTTGATTTTGAAGCATATGGAATATCTCAAACACCTATTGGGTAAGAAAGTGGGAAAACAGAGTCTGTTTCACATGCTTACAGGAATGTTGTAAAGTACAACATTAATGAGACACACGGCAGTCTCTGACTGCCACAAGGACCTTTGAATCCAGTGGCTACTTAGGCCAGTGGGCCTAGCCCAGAAGGTTACTATCCGTGCTGACCTGCTCTCCTTAGTAGACAAAGTACATGAAGAATCAAGAACTCTGGAATCACTTCATTTCTGCTTCCCAGTGGAAACAATTCCACTTGGCACACACATTATGTCAGTTTTGCAGCACAGCTCTTTTGCAGTTAGTGGTTGAATGGTTGTCACTCTCAGGGGAAGGAGCCAAAAGAGCTATGGTTCTGCATCTGTGTTTATAATTTTTAGAAAAGCCACATGTGGAATGTATGTGAAAATGATGTAATCTAGCATGGTAAATCTACTTTTCTGAAAAAAAAAAAAAAAAAAGGAATAAAAGGAAACAAAAAATAGTCTATGGATGTTGACATATGTCCTACCAATGACATTAAAAGAGACTAGGATCTTCTAATCAAAACTAATTGCCTTTCCCTTTATTCCATTACTGATGTGTCCATTATGTAATTATTGGAGGTCTGCACATACACTAATTCCAAATCCCATGACTATTAAAAAAGACTGCTTTAAAGTTACTTTTGCCAAGGCAGAAAGGATCACATATAAGCTTCTTCATTAAGTAATCATAACTGTTTCTTGCTACACTGGGGTATATCTATATCTTCTTCAGAGGTTATCACATGCCTACCATTCACTTCTCCCTGTGATGCAAATGTGCTTTTCATGTATGCACACACTTGAACACAATGACAGTAACTCCCAGATTTTTACGAGCATCTTGAGAGCTTGACTGTGATGGACCATGCAGTCTAACAATGGCACTTGCTTCTATCACAGTCCTAGTGCTGGATCTTTGCTTGGAAGATACATGCAAGCCACTTATTTTTTTGTGTGTGTTTTTGGTTTTTAGTTTGTTTGTTTGTTTTTGTGTTTTCTGTTATAATTTAAAAAAATTATTTAAACTGAGTAGAATAAATTTAAGAAAACAAATGTTAATTTAATGTTAAAGAAAATAAAAAATTGAAAAGTTTCATGAGGTAGACTTTCTTTTGAAAGTCTGAGTCACATCTTTCTTGTTCATTGTGTTTGTTTTTTAAAGAATGACATAAAAAGGTAGGATACAATGAGATGTTCTGAAGACCCGAGGCTTTAAATTTCCTCCTTTTTAGAAATTAGTGTGCCTCAACTCTGAAATAGGATTAGTTATTACAGGTTCAGTGCAGAGGAGGATTTGCATCAGTCAGTTCTCTGTCAGTTGTGCATCAACACATGAAGTGCACCAACCTCACTCAGAGCTGCGCAGTCTCAAAATGAACACATGTCCCTTTTACATCTCCCTTTGGCAGCTCTCCAGGAAAAGACAATGCAATTTAATGCTGGCCTTCCCCTTCCTCAAAGTAATACAAGTAACTGTGCTGCCAACACTGCCTTGCTTGGTGGGATTAAAAAAGGTGTTCAAATGGCACAAGTGTGCCACAGCACTGGCTGTGTGACCACAGAGGTTAGACCCAAATTGTACCATGTACCTTCCTCCTTAAGCTAATTAACTGGGCATAGCCCAGAGATTTGTGTTTAACAGTCCTGAATGTTAGTAGAGAAGGGGCAGAGGAAGAGGACACTGAATTTGTTCAGGCACAGATTGATGATGCAATTTCAGTATTTGATAAGAAGAAGCAGTGTTCCAGATTGGAACAATCCAGAGGATGAAGCATAGAACCTCTTTGTACCTGAAACTATTGAAAGCTCCTTAGGCTGGATGCAATTGCCCTCTGGAATTGCCCTTGCTAGAAATGTTGAGACTAAATGCTTAGCTTTTACATAGCTGAAGTCTACTTACACAGCTGAAGCTACTCTTTTCCAAGTGTATTTTTTTTATAACAGATGTTTCACACAGTGGATAAAACATAAGGGCAATACTTTCTCATCCATCCTCTTTCAGGCCACAGTATGACAGATTTCATTAAATCAGCCAGACCTTCACACATCACTTTTGGACATTGTAAAAAAAGACAGTTTACCACAGGCTGATTTCTCCTCTCTCTCCACAGCACCTGGCTCTGCGTTATCTTCATAACACACTGAGGTTGACAACTGGGGTGCTTGGGCTAGAGGGAAGGGAGGAGATACACCTCATAAAAACTTTAATGGCTCCAAGGAGATGGGTACTGGTTGCACTGCTAAGAAAAGCCTAACTTTCAACGGAGGTTCAAAGCCAGTTTGCACTGAATTGACCAAATAGGGTCATGCACAATGTAAGGAATTATATTTCAACTTGAGACAAATGCAGAGAAGTCATTGGATGGTGTGGGCTGGAAGAGACCTTAAAGATCATCTAGTTCCAACTTCACCAACATGGGTCTGGATACCTTCCACTAGACCAGGCTGCTCAAAGCCCCATCCAACCTGTCCTTGAACACTTCCAGGGATGGGTCATCCACAACTTCTCTGGGCAACCTGTTCATTGGCCTCACCTCCCTCACAGCATTTTTCCTAATATCTATATTTCTTCCTAAACATGTCTTCTTTCAGTTTGAAGGCATTCCTTTTTGTCCTATCTCTTCATGTCCATGTAAAAAGTCCCTCTCCAGCTTTCTTGTGGGTTCCCTTCAGGTACTGGAAGGTGCTGTAAGGTCACCTTGTAGCCTTCTTTTCTCCAGTCTGACCAACCCAAAGTCTCCCACCCTGTCTTCATGGGAGAGGTGCTCCAGCCCTCTGGTCATCTTTGTGACCCTCATTTGAACTTCATCAAGTCCAGATCCTTATTTTGTTTGACAGATTTAGGGCATAATTAACCTGTCAGTTTTGGACAGCTGCCTTCCAATGAGGTGAGAAGGGGACAGGTGTACAGCGGTACTTTCCTTGTGTACTTTCCCAGCTAACCCTGGTCTACTTCAGGTCTTCCTTGTGAGGTTCTTCACTCTCAGAGAGGGGGACACCCTCTGAGGTTGGTTTTTCAGGCAGGTTTGTTTGAGCATGATATACTACCTTAATTGTCTGCTCTTCAGGTACAGCTGATTTATCATAAGTGACAGTAGAATCAGAGCCTTTTGGTTTGTAATCCACAAAAGGACAAATAGTCTTCCTAACGGGGAAGATAAGCATGGCTGCAGTGCTGATATGCAATCCTACTTTGAAATGCTGAAACAACTTCAGTTTCTCATGAAGGAAGACTGTCCATCTTTGTGCTTATGTTCTTGTGGCACGTATCCAGCAGGAAGACAATACATCAAAACATAATTTTTCCAACATACTTCTCCTTCTTCAAGTTTAGACCATTTTGTACTCAGAGTGAGTTTCTAACTGTAGGGTGCCCAAAGCTCTTCCTGGAAAATCTCATGGAGAAATAAGGGTTTGAGTACTATGTAACATAGGCACGTGAGTCTGACCCAGCTGGGATAGCTGTATCAGCTGCACTTGTACCACACAGATGGCTGACACATGCTTAGCAAGTTCATCACGCCTCCTGCATATCAGGTGATCCACCTGATCATCAGGAGTGTGTGTGTGCTGTAGATTCTGAGGGGGATCCCTCTGAGGAGCGTGGGGCTCCTTGTGAATTGATGTATCCATGAGCAGGGGCATTTGCCTGAGCCTTCCAGGCAGCAAGAGGGCAGCAGGGGTTGCTTGGGTGCTGTGGGATTGCTGCAGAAAAGGGAAAATTTCTTCTTCCTCTCAGTCAGAACTTCCAGGTGGGCACAACCTCTGCACAGGACACTCCAGCTTTGATCAGCCTGCAAGGAGAAAGTCTGGGCTGCCTTGCCCCATTATCTGCTACCTGCCCTGGCACAGTGTATGTATGAGACTGTGTGGTGCTGGCATGTGGCTAGTGGCCTCCGAGATGTGTCTTGCCCTCCCTGAAAGGGAGTGATGCCAGTGCTGTGTGTCCAGCAATACCTGTGGTACCTGATGGGATGTGGTGTGTGCAAAAATCCTGATTGATAAATAAAGCCTGTTTTTCTCATTCAGTTGCCCATAATTGTAAACATCTGTAATGCTGGATGGTTTTGGTGTTTGAAGGCTTTACTGAGAAAACATGGTTTTGAAAATCAAAAGAGAGAGCAGAGCTACACCATCAAGTTAGGTCATTTTATGGCTCTTGACAGCATGGTGCAATTTTTAAATTTTCATTTTAATTTATTATATTTTTTGCAATTAGAAAGGATATAAGCATAATAAGCATATTGAAAGTATTACCCAATGCACTTACCAACAGCATTAGTACTTTAGGGAAGACAATCCTTTTCTTCTTGTTTAGAGAAAAATTGGGGTATGATGTCTTCTGCTATGAAGAAGAGTTACCTAACAATAGCTGACCTTAAGGTTAAATGCCAAGGCTGGCAACACATCCTGCCTGCTGCTTCTCTTTTAAGGTAGAAGATGTACATTCTGTTCATGAAACTCAGAAGGACACACATGAACCTTCCTCTGTATCGCAGACGGAAGGATATACCTTCAGGGTGTTTTTTGGTGCTCTGCCTTTCATGTTCTGGTCCTTCCATTGGGTGGTGATAGGAGATCAATAAGTTCTATAACAAAATCTACATTTCATCCATCAACATTTTGTCGTGTTCAGGAGAACTCTGCCTTTTTTGCCTCAGGAACTGGAAGAAAGGTTTGAGTGATTCACACGCCGTAAGCCACATCCCTGGGTACCACCCAGAGACCACAGTCCCCACTTCTGCACAGCTTCTGCTCCCTGTGGCTAACCCCAACCCAGTGCATGGAGGGGCCGAGCCCAGTGGATGCTTCAGGTCCGGGTTCACATAGCACAGCTTGCAAAAGTCAGCTGCTCTCTCGAGTCCGCCGCAGGAATGCCACCTATGTACATCACTGCCCCCTCCTAGCCTAACAAAGTACTTAGCAGCTGAGGAAAATGAGAAATAGCTTTCTTGTCCATGGAGAGTTTTTGAAATTTCAACATTTTTTCCTTGCCTAACACATGACAAAAAAGATATCCTCTTGGACGGAAACTCAGGAAACTAATCAGGAAAATATGCATTGAGGCAAAACATTTCATCAAGCAAGATAGACATTTCATTAAAATTAAGCAGAAAGATTAAATTTTTCTACTTTAAAAATTATTCCTTGTTGCAAAATTCTACATTGAGAGCAATTTCTAGGTGAAAAACAATTACATTTTAATACAAATTAAAACGGAAGGCTTTTGTCATCTTTGAAAGGTCTACTTCATCAGGCAAACTCTTCTACTTCAGAAAGTTTAAAATAAATATTTTTCTGATAAAAAAAATTTCCCAAACCACTTAAAGGGAAATTGCCTGTTAGGTGTTACCTGTGTACAAAGTAATTGTATGAAATCTTGCAAGTAATTGTGAACCACCTTAGTAGGACTTAAAGAATTGCTTAGATGGATACATGAAAAAAAAAGAGCCAAATGACCTGGTTTTGTGGTGAGCTGGAAGTCTGAGAGGCAAGTGTAAAAGAACCTTACGACAAGTATTTGGAAGTGAGTTATTCTAAATCCACAATATCAGCAAAATATTTTAGATTGGAAAAAGGAGACGGAATAATCTCATGGAAGGAGGTTAAAATGTTTTTTCTGAACTCTAAAATTGCAAATCTTCAGTGCTATTGTGCTTTTCGGCAATCTTTATTTTAAAAACACTCTAATCTCAGTTGGAAGAAGGGCTGGGTACATCCCAGTGCCACAGCAACCATAATTAATCAGGCCTTGTCCAAGGGCAAAATACATCATCCCACTACCAGAACTGAAATCATAGACTTGCAGCTTTGGTTTGCTGCAGTTTTCAGTTTGCTGCCCAAAGTATTACACAGCACCATCTTATATAAATTTCAAAAAATGAACTTTGAAAAAAGACAAAATGTCAGCAAAGTTTTAGACATAATGGAAAATATTACTGAGGGCTTTTGAAATACCTGCACTTGACAGATGAGAGTAACAGCAATGAAACAGTGGAATTTGAGGGATGAACCTCCATTGACCAAAGAGAGATGAGGTCTTACATGATTCTCTCAAGCTTGTCTGCCATGCTAAACCTTGTGGAGCCCATGTCCTGCTCCCACATCTGCCATCTGCCACTGTTTCTCCACCTGGGAGGTAAAGCTTGACTTTCTTTGTGAAGTAATTTGAGTGATTCTTAGAGAATTATCCCAGCCTAAAACAGCTATGACTTTGAGAGTTACATCTGTTAGCCTAGACTTCATTTCAGAAATATTTTCTATTTAATTTTGTTTCTTGTAAATGCAGTGGAAAAGACAAGACCAGAAATGGCAGGAGTATGACACTGGACAAGTAGATACCAGTGATGTGCATGGAGTGCCTTGAAAAATACCATATTTCAAAATCCAGATAAATATATGTAGGACAACTTGGCATACACCTTCTGACTCAGTCTCTGAAATATTTGCTACCATATGTGCACAGGCTATGTGTTGCTCTTACAGAGTTAAAACATACAGAGTGGTAATTATCAGAGTAAATTTAATTAAGTATGTGAAAATTAGCAGCTATCATTTTCTCTATACTTTCTCCAATATGCAGTGCTTACTAATTTGCATATGCCAAAACTAAGGCCTAGTAGATGGAAGCAGCCAACATTTCATAGTTCTCTCTTTGTTTTAATAAACCTGTCCCGAGAGGTGACGCATATACAGCCCCTGAATCCCTCATGCCCTTTGACTGGGGAAGACATGACAACACTGGCAGATGTTGGCAGCAGTCTCTTGGTTGCCACAGGGCAACTAATTGCACAGGCCCTGGCAAACAGCTTGACTTCTGCTGGCTACCAATGAGCCCTGAGGGAAAGACTGCCAGAATATTTTGGCAGAACGGCCATTAAACACGCAAGAGCCCCAGGCAGAGGATAAGGCACGAGCCTCTTCTTCCTCCCCCAGAAGCCGGGGCCACCTTGTCAGCTGCCCACCAGCCTCCAGCTCCACGGGGAGCAGGGCTGGTGGCCCAGGGTGTGGTGCTCTGCCTGGGCGCTCAGGTGGAGCCCTGCGGCCTCTGAGCACCGGGAAGAGCCTGCCCCATGACGTGAACTGTGATTTGGGTAATCAGCCATAATTACAGTTAATGGTAGCAGTGTCTGGGCACCCCTGCCAGAGTCAGGACCCCATTGTGCTTGGCATTGTGCAAACATTTAGCAGGTAAATTAGACACTGCAGTCAAAGCACCTTCAAATGCCTGGCGATCTGACAGCAGCACCTTAAAGGAGGGTGGAGATAAAGCTACCTGGCCTGCGCCAGCAGTCTGAAGGGAACTCCGAGAGATGGAGGTGCGTGGGCGGCTGTTCAGCTGTGAATGGTCCTGCAGAGCTGGTGAATTTTTTCTGGTGGAGACTCAATATGTTGGGCAACCTTTTGTCAGCATGAAACTATTTGTGGGTTGAGGCTGACTCCCATAAATAGTGTCAGGAGTAGAGGACTGAGGTCACAGAGCTGGTGGGGGAAGAGTTCCCTGGTTAGCCAACTTATAGGAAGAAGTATAATCTGTGGGAGACAGTGGTGTGAAGTGGGGGTGCTGATCTTCCAATCTTCTCACGCTGATCTTCTCTGTGACCTCTCAGTTAATCCAGTAGACAGGAGCTGAGGGCCAGGCTTTTATTCTTGTTTACCTGGTCCTCTTTGTGTAAATAATTAAGCATTAATTGGAGCAGGGTTGAGTGTCCTGCATGTCACACCTTCCAGGAGAATGTTTTAACTAGCATGCCAGGAGTCATTCTTCACACTCTTCCTCCATGACTATCTAGATGTTTTATAATAAATGGGATAGCTCCAAAAGGAGGAGATAGAGCAGCCTCTTCCACAAAATACCTACAAAACATCTCCTGGATTAAAGCTCTCACAAGCAAATCTTTTCCTTGAACCAGTGGAGACTTTAGACCTGCACTAACACATTCCACCTCTCAAGTCACTGTCAGCCAGGAGGTCATAAATACATAGAGGTGTGTCTCTCCTGTAAGAGCTGTTCTGCTTATGTTAAGAGTACTTACACAGTCATGTAGCAAGGGAGGGAAATGGCTTAAGAGCCATGACAATGAAGCCAGCCTGCTGGGAAACGGAGAATCGCCTTCAGTGTTGCTCCAGTAAAGGCCAAGTTACACTGCAAAATAAAGAAAATGACTGCAGTCTCCTGTCTCAGGATACCCTCATAGACTGCTTGATTAATTACTGCTGAGAGAGAAAGACATTAAAACCTACCTCTAAATTATTGTCCTGGTGTTTTAAGGGAGAAGGATAGCAAAAATCCATCTGTAAAATGTTTCTGAATCTGGACATAAGGATATATTTTTTAATGTGGGAGTGACTGAGCACTGCCCAGGTTTCCCAAAGAGTTTGCTGAGTTTCCATCTCTGTAGATACTCAAAAGCTGCCTGGACATGGAAACTTGGGCAACTGACTCTTGATGGCCCTGCTTGAGCAGGGGTGGGGTGAACCAGATGATCTCCAGAGGTTCTTTCCATCCTCAACCATTCCAGATTTCTGTCATCTGCCTCTTCAGTCCCTTGAATGTTTCAAAATTTCCCAAAGTGAAATGTATAATTTTCAGTCAAATGCAACATTTCCTGTTGAATGAAATGACACTTTACAGGTTTTCATTCCAGCAAGACCAATTAGATCATTCTAATTATATTATTTATTTAAATGGTGATGTTTCTGCCCCCAAATTTTTCGGTTCATAAGCTCAGCTAACTGATAGAGCTTGTTATTTACACAGTTCTAGGGCTGCAAGCTTAAATGGCACAGACACCTCTACTGCTGTAACGAAGTGGGGTTTTCAAAAGGACTTTTTGAAGCTCTGACTACAGACTAGATGCCTCTTCAGTGTGGTATGTTGACTGGTAGCCTTACCTTGATCATTAAAACAACAGTCCAGGCATGCACGCTTTTGAGAGCAAGCCATGCAGTAGGACCCTGCCCTCAGGAGTTTTCGATATTATGCAGTCATTATAGCAAAGAGGACAGTGAAGCATGGGCAGGGTGTGTGTGTGCGCATATAAATGCCGAAGATTTTTGCAATAGGAGAAGATGAGGGAAAATGTTCCTGCCACAGGAACATCTTGGTTGCTTACATTTTTCTTTTCTGTTATGCAGTGCAACCTTCTCATTTCAGTGGCTCACGTGAGCTTGTCTGGGAACAGTGCTAAGGGAAAAAAAAGAGACAAAGAGCACAGCATGGGACCAGGCAAGTATTCCTGCCACAGGGCAAGGACAGAAGCCAGGTTATCTATGAGTGGGGAGTGCCAAACTGCCGAAAAGTAAGGTACAGAACAAGGGGACAGGAAGCTTTGGCAGGAAGAAGGCATGGTAGTTTTTCTACTGCTTGCTTAATAGTTGTGGTAATTAAAAGAAAAACTGATATTCCATGGTTTTTATACAGATTGGTAGTTGAGTACTAGTTTACAGCCAAATTCACAGCACACTGTACTCTACTACAAAAATTGTCTTTAGTGGGTTTTGGATCAGGCCTTTGGAACACAGGCCTGAAGCAGAGTCTGTCAGCCCATTAAAAGTGAAAAAAAAAAAAAAAAGGACCATGAATCAATCCTCCCCATATCTGCTCCAGATTCTGAATCAAAACCATCCCTCAGTTCATGTGATTGCCAGAGAAAAGGGAAAAAAACGAGAAAAAAAAGTCCTTCTGTGTCTGTGGAAAGATTTCTCATCTGCAATACCTCAAACTTCTTGGGAATTACCTGGAGTGTATCTTGAAGAAGTGCATTTCTTTGCTAAGATTTACAGTAAGTGCAGCTTATGTCTGCCAGCCTCCAGCACTATGCCCACACTGTGCCAGAGCTGGGATTGCAGCACGTGAGATGTACTGAAACCAGCTTTCATCTAGCACTTACATGAGCCAGGAAGATACCATGGTTTAAGCTCTCGCTCCTTCCTTCCAAAACACATATGGAGCTCCTTCCATAGCCTGCACAGCTGCAGATTCCCTGCCATACTCTGGAAGCTGGCTAGAACATGGCCACGCTGCCGTCACATCTCCGATTACTGAACCGTCTGCAATGCCTTGGCAGTGCTATGGACGAAGCCTGTTTACCTAAGACAGAATCTTGGCCTGCCACTGCATATCCACCATTACTGCTCCACATCTTGGTGGAGCCATTCCTGGGTTACATAAATATAATTGAAATCAGAATCAGACCTGCTGATTCTCATTATTTTGTTGTTTTTCATATCAAGATGGCCGTCTCCTTCACGGCGCACAAGGACTTGAACCACCAGGTCTCCCTGGTTTTATTTGTTATGGATGGTATTTACTGCTGCATAGAAGGCTGTCACAGGTCTGTGCATGTCTAACTGATGCACATACATGATGCAGGTCCTGGCACAGTTTCATCCACAGTAAATCAAGACTCATTCAAGTTTTGATGTTTGTAGCTGATCAGAGACCCTTTGCAGTCTTGCTTAATGGCCCCACACCTGTTGTAACTGAAGCTTTATTACCACATCACACAAAACACGGTCACAGTCCCAGTCAAGAAAACAGCATACAGCTTACAAAGAATAATGTGAAACTACAATCTAGAAAAGCAGGGTGTGTCAGATGCAGGTCACTATCTTTCTGTCACTCATCTCTTTCTGTTTTACATTTCTCATTTATGCATTTCCTTAGGTCTTCCTTTGCTCTCCACATTCATCTTGTCTGAAGACTAACAAAGGACGAACGAATAGCAGAGCCAGTGTGGGTGGATTTTTAGGGGCAAAGGATGGCAGTCAAGTGTGACAGAAATGGCAATGCTTCTTTCTCTGCTTGGCAACAAGTAGGGCTGGGACATTTAGAAAGTTGCGATGATGAAAGTGTTTGGAATGGTGTTTTTCTAAGCTATTGTGTTCAGCTCAACTGCAACAAATTATAGAGAAATATAATGAACTAACTAAATAAACAGCGTCGGCAAGGTAGATGTTGGATGAGATGCTATGATGTTGGATAAATAATAGGAGATGAAAACTTAATTATAGGCCAGATTGTTTCCTCCCACTGAAAGAAGCTCTTGAGTTCCCCCTGCAGAATTTTCACAGGTTTCTTTTGGTCTTTGGGTGGGATTGTAGGACTTGTGACAACCTGTTGATACACTCAGGAACATTCAGATGCCTGCTTACTTATAGGAAATTTTCCCCCCTCCTTTCATTTCTCCAGTCCATTCAGCTTTGTGACCATGTGATTTTTACAGAGACATTTTGCTGAGGCATTTACCTGTAAAGTCCTCGTCCTGAACTCCTCCTGGGTAGGAGTGGACTGTGGGAGAGTTAGAGCTGCTTGTTGACTTTTAACTGAGTTCCTGATGGTACCATAAACAGTTGGGAAGGATGAAAGCCCTCTTCCACCCATAGGCTTAGTCTACAATATTTGTCCTTCCTTTCTTTACTGATCCCTCAATCTCAAGAGCTCCAGGCCAGCCTAGGGTAATCCTGCCTGCCTCATTGAGGTGGGTCAATAGCATTAGATGTGAGCAGAAACACATGATGTATGTGATCTTCTGGGCTAGAAGGCACATGATTTTATTGACAACAGACTTTGCTGTCAAATTCCTGTGCTGAAGGAGCTGACATGGCCATTTAATTTTGGCTGCACAATCCTTTGCTTTCACAATTTTGTTAAACAGAGCATGGGGATTATCAAAGTGTTCTAAAACAAGTGTCTGATTGCCTCCCCGAGTTTGTATGAAGAGTCATTTTGAGAGGTAGTTTCAAACTTGCTTGCTCAGCTCATTCCCCATAAAATTTACCCACCCCATCATCTACACCCACACCTACACGGTGTTCCATCCCCATTAAGACGAATCAAAACAAATCAAAAGAAAATTACACATAATGAGTGGGGAGACTTACTTTCTCCTCAGCTTAAACTGCTTGCAATCACCTTGCACAAAGAGGTAATACTTTTGATATGCATTCTAAGGATAAGTAAAAGGGGAAAAATTATGACTTTACACAGCAAGTGTTGTATGCACAGAGCTCCCAGGCTCCTGTATCTATGGGACCAATCATTCATTGTTTCAGAGGTAGAATGAAGCAAAGTCCTGTGCAAGCAACTCTCTGAAATGGATATGTTGAATGGCTGTTTCATTCCAGAGCAATTGTATAATAATTCATAGAGCTCTGAATTGTTAAAACAGGTGGTTGTGAAATTAAAACTAATTTTAAAATGATGGCTGAAATGCAGCTACCAGAAAACTCTACTTCTCCACCTCTATACTTGCAGACATTCTTCACTATTGAGTGATTTCTGCCAGATTTTATCTTTTCCTCCCATCACCTTCATTTGAGCCATGTAACTGCAAATGATTAGTATGAAAGATATCCTGACGTCTGCAGCATTGGAGTAACTCCATCTAGGTCTAACTTTAAAATCCAGGCACCAAACTCATCACATTTATACAATAAAACTGATTGAAATTAAATTTAGGCTCTGCCTAAAGTATAAAATATCTGTGTAATTGTAAGTGAAGGCAGAATGGGAAAATAAATATTGAATACTTTGTAGAATTTAAAGATGGGGTACAGTTCTAGTAAATAGAAATGTGGGGTACATTTTCTTTGCATAGACAGGTAAAAAATTATGAGAGAATATATGTGATGTGAAGGGGGAAACCTGAGGGATATTTAGTGATGCTCTTATATGTCAAGATGATACCACTGAACTGACATGGAAGAAAAGGTGTTTCATAGAAGAAGATTAAGTCAAAGGTAAATTTCAGCTAAGCAATGGTGTATTTTGAAAACAAGACAAAAAATCTGAACTTGCCATAAAATCTGTACAGAATCTTCCCATGGAGTCTTTGCTGGTGGCAATAACTCTCCAACTTCAAATAACTTGGATTTGACTTTCAGAGCAGTAAATTTTTGCAGCATTGAAGCCTAAAAACCCACCACCTTGGTAAAAATAAATTGACTGTCACTACTCTCATGGATCAAAGAGATGCAGAAAGCACAACAGCATTTTTCTGACTGCATCAGTTTTTGATAAAGAATTAAAATTTTAGACCTGCACATTGAAAATAAAGCTATTTAATTAAAAAAAAAGACAAGTTACAACCTGAGAAAGGGATTGCATCATCACACTGGATAATCAGAAAAGCATATCCTAGCAAACCATTTGCTATTTGACCACTTTGTCTGCGGTTGTACTGAGTTTACTCCCCAAAGTACAGAACAGTTTCCATCTCTGATATTCTACATATGTAAACTTTAAAGAGACAGCCTACTCTGAAAATTGCTGTTTTAGTTGCTTTATGGGTGACTGTTATGATAAAACCCTGGCCAGCTTCTCTCCCTCACACATCTGTGGTAATTGCCTCATCCTCTCCTGGTCCTGCCAGCCTTATAGTCCATTCAGTGCTTGATTATTTCTGCCCATGGATGCAGCAGAGAGGGAGATAGGAATGCTTAGATCTTTTGCACATATGACCCAAATGCTTCCCTTCTCCCTCTCCTATTTCTGAGTTCTGTAGATTTGTGTAATGTCCTTCAGATGTCAAGGCCCTTTGGGCAATTGGCAGTAAGTCAGAGATGGTGAACCTGTGAAGAAGCAAAGAACTAAATCCCTTCCTCTTTCACAGTTTGCAAACACCTCTCTCTTTCTCTCTCTCTCTGATCTTGAGTCCTGAGGTTTTCTTTGCTGTGGTTTGAACTACAGTTTAAAATGTTTCAATTGTCATCTTGCATTGTGATGCATCACATGGTGCCCCAGCCACAAAAAGGCCTAGTAATTTGGTTTCATCCTGTCACTGATTTTGATGTGTCTGGTGCAGCTGGATGTGGTCATGTCACGGGTTCCAACATTATCTTTAACAGGAAAACAAATGTCAAGAGAGAAATACTATTGTCTCACAATTAGTTTTAAACAAATCAGACTTTGGAGAACAGTTGATTCCCAGGTCTGTATGCCTGTACAAGGAAGTTTAAGGTAAAGTTTACATTTAAAATGTACAGTTATTCCTAGGGGAAAAGAGATGCAACCCTGAGACTTCACGTGAAAGAACAGAGGATCTTATAATGCAGTTGTCAGGTAAAACCTCTCTTTAAAATTGCTTAGTGTATGGCAAGGTAGACTATCTCTTCCACCACCCATTTTCTAGAGCAGATATTTACTATTTGCTGTGATTGGTAACAGACACTTTGCACTCTCACCCTGATTTGACTGTAGTTGAAGATGGCCTGCCCTAATTTGGGATGTTTTTCTTCTTGAATAAATAAGAATGAAAGGGAAACAGCAAAGCAGACCTACTGCCTGGTCAGATATGTTAGGGCTGGGGGAGATTTTTAACTCCAGCAATGAAAGAGGTTCACAGGTTTACTTGCCTTGGTTAGAGGAAACAAAATGGAAACTCTTGTTGTGAATCCTCCCTTTAGCCTCTTCCTGGTGCTTTCCTTGCCTCTGCAGCCCTCCCACTCCCCACAAAGAGAGGACCATTTCCAGGTGTACTGCTAGAGGAATAATGGCGAATCCTCTTGTTCAAATGAGAAAAAAGGTATTTTCTAAGAAAGATGAGAAAGAAAGGATGCTGTAGCTCTCTCTCTCTTTTTTTTTTTTCTTTTTTAAGAAATGAACAATAGGAAATATATAGACAACAACTAGCCTAAATAGATCAAAACTCTCCAATCCTTTAACAGACAGAATTGGTTTTCAGTTTTCCAATGTTATGCCTTGATTTGTGTAATACAGGATCATGCAGACTATCTGGCTTCATCCTTTGGAAGCAGATGTTGCTTGTCTTCATACTCCTAATAACCATGTTGTCCAAAGGCTCATTTGGGAAGAAGCAGCAAAGTGGCACACGTCCCATGAGTGGTTTTACTTCCAAATTTACATATTATTTACATAAAATGGGATAGAACTGTCATTTGGATTTTGTTTAACCTTAGTGAAAAGTAATTTCTGTGGATTTGCTGTTCTGGCAAATGAGAAAACCATATGAGGAAATTCATATGCCAAGGAGGTTTCATTAGAATCTAGTCAGTGGATATGTCCTGTTTTCAAAAGAGTCCTGGACTCCTCTTCTCCAACCAGGGGATCTCATCTTCTCAAAAGAGAGTGTCACCAATAATAACAAGCTTTTCTAAAGGCTTGCATGTTTCTTGGCTAGAGGTAGCCAGTGTCAATATTTTCCATGACCAGATAAATGAGAAAATATTGCCTTGGATTCCTGTTTTAGTTAGCGCATTGTGAAACAACTTTTTTTTTTCTTCATCTGGAAGGACCTTAATCAATGTATTGGAGCCAAAATAAACTTGCTTGGGAAAATCAGATTTGGACTGCAACTCAAAAGTAGGCATTTGGACCTATCCCTAATGCTATCCTATTTTCAAAGAGAAGCATGAAATTTCCACATTTCTAACTAAGAGCTGAATGAAAAGAATCATAAAATCATTTCCTATATATTTATTTGGATGTCTGCATGGATTCAATTCAGCAATGTTGATCTTCTATTGTATTGAATCAGTGGGAAGCACTTACATTCTGGGGTTGGAATTTACACAGGCATGTGGAGTACTCCATTAGTAGAATTTATTAAATCAGTGCAAGAACCTTTTGTCCCTTTGGAAGCCACACCATTTCACTTTTTAGAGGTGAGGCTTTTCATTATTAGCATTTTTGTTTCTACCAACTCATTGTAGGTTGATATGACCTCCTAGCCTCTGGTAAAAATGCCCATGTAAGCTTTGTGGAAATAGGTATCAGTTTGTAGAAGATTTTTTTAGTCAGTATGACATCTACACTGAGACAATTGACTGCAAGGACTGATATCTGCCAAAAATTACTAGTAAGAATAATCTTAAAATCAAATTGCTATGTTTGTACACCAGAAAGATCATGCTGGAAGTATTTGTCTTCTTCTCGTATAAGACAAGAGAAGCAATTCCAAGTGATTTATTTGACCATTCACAATAACACCAATCCTGACTCAAACATATCAAGTATTCAGGCTAGGCTTTTTTTTTTTTTTTTAATCTTATATTTTAAAACTTATGCAATGAGGGAGCATTGAATGAGCACTTCTGAATCATTACTATCAGTGTTTGGTTTTAGTAATTCTGAGAGTTGAAGAGAAACAAAATCCATCAGGTTGCCATGTCATGATGAAAAATTTCAATCTGCTTACTAAATAATCCTATTACCTCCTAAAATTAGAAAGAAAAGTAAACTCAAAGCCATTTTCCTCCTGCTTTTATAATCATGTTAGATGGCTTGGAACTGATTTGCTGCGAAGCAGTGTTGAAAAGAATGGAAGAATGTGATTCTTCCTTGTCAGGGAGGCACAGCAAAAAAGTGAGATTGGGTAGATTAGAAGATATCATATTTCTCAGCCTCACCTTATTTTGAGACAAAGGTGGCAAGAGGACAAAACTAAGCTTTTTTCAGGCTATTTTTAGAATACATATTGCTAATTCATCTGCGTTAAAAAATAGGCAAACGGTTATATACACTTTTATTGGCAGTAAAACTTATGTCTGAAGCCAATTTTCCCTGTTATTTTACAGACTACGAATGCTT
The DNA here is from genome assembly GCF_017590135.1 of Pyrgilauda ruficollis. Classification (NCBI taxonomy): domain Eukaryota; kingdom Metazoa; phylum Chordata; class Aves; order Passeriformes; family Passeridae; genus Pyrgilauda; species Pyrgilauda ruficollis. The sequence goes on along the minus strand of NW_024525823.1, from coordinate 6,181,172 downwards.
CCACATTCTTATTACTGAAGATGTAAAAGCATTGATAGGAACATTTGAAAGCTATTAGGGCCATTTACAGAATTAATGTGGTTGTGCTTTGAACCTTATTAAAATGTATTAGATCCTATCAACCAAATTGGACTGAAGGGCAGAAAAAAAAGATAAAACAAGAAGGATTGTCGTTGAGAAAGTGACAGAGCTGGCAAGAACAGGAAAACCGGGATGATTGAAAAGGCAGGGAGGCTTCTTTTGGCCCTTTTTTTGACATTTTGCAGCTTCACTCAGACTGACGCTTTAGGGCTGATTATGACTATGAAATCCCTTCTCAGCCCCAAGGTAACTGTTCTCAACTTTTCTTAATGTCAATGCTTTGCTCAAAAATGCTTCAAGATATTCTAATGTCCTGCAGATGTAAAAGCCTCCTTTAGAAACAGGTGACTAATAGTGGGAAAATGAATAAGTTTTTGAGGGCACAGTTGGGGTTTTGTGTAGTTTGGGTTCTGCTGCGCAAAACAAAGGCTAAAATTAATGTAATTTAGGAACTGGAACAAAGACCTTTCATTCTTCCTTCAACATGGCTATCAAACAATAAAGACTCCTCCCTGAATTCTTTTTTTCACTGGCACCCAAGTCCACAACATGTAGTACAGTGAAGTCCAAGGCTGCCTGGCCACTGGGTACAGCAGAAGGGTTCCAGTCCTGTAGGTGGGAATGCCACATGTCCCATCAAGCTTGAATTAACATAGTTTGGGTTTATTGTGTCATAGGTGTTGCCAGCGTGTCTGATGCATCTGCAGGCGGACGTGTCACAGCACAAGTTCACGCCGTATGACGAGGCAATGCAATAAGCTATAGTATTACAAGGGTTATGCAATGCTCTCAGAACCAAAGAGAATAAATCCAGTATTGAAAAACACTGCAGGATTTTTGATTGATGCTAGCCTTTTTAATTTACTCTCTTTACTGGGATTTTTGCGCTCACAGATGAAAATGCCTGTTACAGCAAAATAGTTCTGAAACAATCAGAAAGAAAAGTGTTGGAGTTTTTCTCTTAATGAAATTCCTGAGTCCCCTTCCAGCAAAGGAAGATCTGTCTGTCAGAAGCAATTCACACACCCCTCTTTTAAATCCATGGCCTGTTTTTACTTGTGCTGTTCAGGGTTCTTGAGTCTTTATTTAACAAGGTTACGTAAGGAGAGGTGGGGGAGGAGGCAGTGTATGGTACTGGCAAGGGAACAACAGGCTATTTAGGTGTCCTTTGTTTAGCAACAGGGCAGTTTGGGTAACCTGACTTCACTTGTCTTACATTAATGAACACATCTGATTTAGGGCTCCAGCTGAGGGGTTGTAAGTGTTTGTTGTTCTTCAAGGATTCCAGTGGCTGATTCTTTCAGACATCCAAACCATCTCTCATGAAATTTTGTTGGTGATAGAGTTCTTTGGCATCACTATAACCATTTGCCTCTTTTTTTTTTTTTATTTTTTCAAAAGGTGTAGCCACAAAGCCTCATTGTCAACAACATACTGCAAAAATAGCAAAGGCATCCTTCCCTAAGGGAAACAGACTGCAAGGAGCAGGACAAAACCAAGCAGAGGCAAATTATGAACGATTATTAAGCAAATTTCTTAATAATTATTTCTATTGTGCTGGAGATTATAGTCTGAAGGGCAGGGTTAGAACGTTCTGTTTTGCAAGCACGAATATTCAACTGGGCAAAACATTTAAATTTCTGTATGGCAGAGAATAACTGTCAGGAACCTGACTGGAATGGCCAGCTACTGAAAGTCTTATTCTAATTTCTAGGGTCCTATTAGATATAAATTTTTTCAGATTAAAAATCCGGAAGACAATTAAAAAATCAGTCAGCTGTGGATTCAAATGAGAAGTAGGGAGTAAACCAAGAGCTCGCCAGAGTTAGCAAGTCCACACTCGCTGTGGGGGGGACAATTTTACCCTGCCTGAAGAGTGTCTTTTTGTGGTTAACTCAGCCATGTGTCCCTAGGGGTACTATTATAAAAGAGCAATGGTGGAATGCTGTGTGTGGAATAGTTATTGCAGAATAATTATTTCAGGCTGTTTTTCTTTGTAGACAAGCCTTACTACTATATTTTGACAATAAGATGCACCTAGATTGGTCTCTTTTACTTGAAGCCTAAGGAGTTTGTAGATTTGCATAGGCAGAGTAAGGATCTAATGAGAAGTTAGTGTTGTAAATACTTACCAAAGCATACTGCCATGTCAGAAGAAGAGGATCAGGATCTACACATCAATGCATAGCATTGTTATTTTAGTTATTTTATATAGCACGCACCAGCATTACTTCCAACCCGAAGTTTAGACTCTGAACTGAGGTACCAGAGGCAGTAGGGCATACACCCACTCTGACTCTCTCTATAGCACAACTACTCCATAAACTTTTTCTGAGCTTGTCTGGCTAATTTTGCAGTTGTTTAATAACATACAACAAAGCCCTGCTCAGCAGGAATCTGTTTTCTGGCCCCTTGTCTCCAGCTCTCTGAGAGATGTGGATTTCTCTGGAGGGCTCCTGCATGAATATAGCGTGTGTCACGTTTGGGGGGTCCTGGGGAGGCCTGGACAAGTTTCAAATCCTGTGAGCTGGATGACGGCCTGGCATCACCTCTCCATTGCAGCAACTCACATTGCTAGAGGGAGTATATGGGGGAGGTGTAAGGTTGGGCAAGACTTAAGCAGAGCTCTGTGTCTGCTGGGTACCTCCATGAGGTGTCAGAGGTAGGGCGGGGCGGCTCTAAGGCTCGCATACCAGAGGCATTACAATATGCACTGCACTGAGGGAGCTCTTTGATATTAATGACTGAATACTTTTTTTTTGGGTAATGTATGTTAAAGAAATTGTTCTGACATACCTTGTTTTAGTAAGTGTTTGATGATGATAGATAAATGGCTTATCTGAAGTGGAAGAGGTGCTTTATGGGAGTAACTTGATACTGTTTTGGTCAGCATTAACCTTTTTTCCCCCCACAAATTGGAGAAATGCTCCATTTAAATATTACATCTCCTAACCAGCCCCACAGGAAAGAAGAGATCTTTATTTAAGGGAGAATTTATGCAATCTCTGGTTCTGTCAAATATAAAAAAATAAATAAAATGTTTGTGAAAGCTGGGAAACTAAAAGCTTCAATGTATTTTTGCAGTATTTTGAAAAATTCAGGTTTTAATCAGCTTTCAAGTGGACAACACTATCAAATAGTAAGGGGTCACTTTTGCAACATTGCATACAATAAATTCCCTATTCTTTCATGATTCCTTCCCACTTACACTAGAATATTTGGTATGTATAGCTAGCAAGAGGAAGTGAGATATTTTTTTAATGCATCTTCTCCAGGAAACTGGGGAGACTTAGAGACTGAGACTGGAAAACATCAATGGGTGGGACCAGGAAAGTCACTGAATGCTGTATTATGCCACAACACTTTCATCCTGCCCTTCTGTCAAATAGGGCAGGATGAGAGGCAATGAGTTGGCATAATGGCTGAGGTCAAAAGTTGAAAGCTGCCCATTCCTAGAATTTTGATTCTTAAACTTATCGACTCACATTGCAAGCGTTTTAGGAAATTACTATAGGCTGTGGTTTATTTCCCATATTTCTGGAAATAAAACGCTTTCATTTCAGCATTGTGGCATCTGAACATATGACGGAGAGGGTTTTTTGGCCTAAACTGACACCTGCCACCTTCACAGTAAGAGATCTCAGGAGACTTTTGTGTGGGGAGGCTTTGCGTGGAGGGAAAGAAGCTAATAGCAGCACAAACAGCAAAGCCTGTCTTGGTAGCTGCTTTGGCTGTTGGGTCCAACAACTATGGGGTCTTCTTGCCAGATTTCTACTGCATGACAGAAAGGGCAACTGCCAAAGAGAAACACCTGCCAGAGCAGCCCTGAGGTTTGCTCTCTGTGTTGAAATGTTGTTACCACTGGTGCTGGTGGGATTTACTCCCTGGTGTGGCGAATGAGATTTAGCTACCCACAATTGTCTCCTGGGTGGTATGGCTGTGCTATGGACTTTGGTTGGGCCTGAGATTAGCTTTTGAATTCAAAACAAATGTTCTTTCTCTGACTGCAGTGTATGTTTAATCACTGTAAGAAAGGTTTGTCCTAAAAGCCAAGATCAAATGTGTTTCAGTGAAGCAGTGGTGCGAACATTCCATTACATCTGTCCTACTTTAAATATACTTGAGGGCAGGTCAGATATTATTTTAATTTGCAAGGTTGTTTGCTCTGTTTACTAAAGAGCAATTCTGTCCTTTAATGACTGGAAGCTGCACACTAATGTAAGCAGAACCGGAATGTCAGATGATGTTGAAAGCTGATTATATAGCTTGTACTTTTAGTTTCATAATTAAAATTTTATAGGCTGAAAATACCTATTCACCCTATCTACTGTAAATGCAATAAGTGAATGTAGGTGAACTGGATCTTCATTAACCACTGAATGATGGGTTGTGTTCACACTTGTACCTGAGCCAAACCTTAGCTCCTTTACACTGAGGACTGACAGAGGGTGTGATTGTTCTCTGTTATTATAGCTGGAGGTAAGTGAGGGAGTTGTTTTTAAGATTAAAACGCGGAGGGAGGTGTCAAACAATTCGATATAAAAATCAGGACAGATTCTGGATGAAGTACATCAGGGAAGTGAGATTTTGAACCAAGTTTCCAAATGAAGGTGTAGGTGCAAAACTGCATCTCATTTTAAACCTGGACCTTAATACTCTGACAGATATGATACCATATTGGCTTCTGATGGGTACTGTACACAGAGTCCCAGGCAGCTCAGGTGACATGGCTCTGGTCTTTGGGCTCTGTGTATCACCTCTTACGTGCAAAGGCACTAGCATCTCTCTGGAAATATTTGGTTAGTACAAGCAGCTTTCAATCCCTTTCTCCGAGAAATTGTCATGCTTTAGGAATGCTATTCCCCAGTTTAGTGTTCCTACTGAAGCACCCCAGGCCAGGTGTTGTTCACTTATTCCTCTCCTCTCCCAATGTGTTGGGGTGGAGAGGAGAACTGGAGGCGCAAAAAGGTAAAGATCACAGGCTGAGATAAGATCAATTTACTAGAAACTGTGATGAAGTAAGAAAATTGAGCAGTAACAACAAGAATACCAATGACAGAGTGTACAAGATGAACATCACACGTGGGAGTGCTCACCACGCTGAACCCTGTGCCACCCAAACCCACGTGCCCCCAACCCTGGCAACACTTGAAAGAACATGACCCCTTCCATCCCCAAGACACATATCCTGGGGAGTACAATATCCCCAGGATCCTGGCTGTGCCTCTACTGGTTGCTGCAAAAATGAGCCCTGTCCTGGCTGAAACAAAGACAGAAATGTATACTGAGTTTTATGGATGTGACACAGAAAGACAAATTAGAAAGGGATCTGTTTGGGAAATGTCAGTAATTTTTTTTTTTAAATAAAGTCCTGTTTTCTTAAGCTTGATAGAGCCAGGGATATTTCTTAAGTCTCTTGGGCATTCAGTGTGTCAGTGAATGAAGTATTCTACAGAAAGAGCCACAGCCAGCTGTTCAACATGCAAATGATTATTATCTGACAAGTGGTATTGTTTGTCTGCTTGTACATGAGTTTCATCTGAAGTAACAGGTCAGTGAAAAAAAGAATTCAGTAATGTAAATTTATAATTTCCCAATTATTTATGTGATATAAACTCCATCCACACAGCGATTCCACCTCTTCCTTTCTCCTTTTTTTCACCTGCATAATAGTGCTAGGTTTGTTTCACTTGTGCTTGGCACAGAGCACACTGCAAAATGCCTTTGCCAGAGTTGCCAGAGCCTGTGAGTGACATCCCAGCTCTGCTCCAGCAGCTGCCAACCATCCACAGCGTCCAGGCCAATCTGCCAGCCCAGGGTTGGCAGCTGCAGACTGTAGGGATGTTTCAGCCATGCTCTCTCCACACACGTGCCCCTCTACTACACCAGAGCCTGGGAGCAGATGTTTGTAGCAAAATTCAAGCACAGCAGGAGCCACAAGCTGGGCCAGCAAGTGCGGCAACTTGTCTTCCGCAGGGTTTCTTCCCTTTGCTTCAATAAATAGCAATAATAAAAAGTCCAGCCTATCTGGTCTACAAAATATAGATTTCAGTGGCTTCCAGTCTCAGTGGTACACCACTTTCTTTAACAAACTACAGGCTGTGATTTCTAGCACTAGTATATATGTCTGTGAGTGAAACTCTTCTAAGCAATGTCTCCTGAAATATCCATGCACCAGGAACAGAATAGATTCAAACAGGTAAACCAGATGGGTTTTGTTGACCTTCCTCCAAGACACAAAGGGAATCTTAAGGGACTATGCCTGGTCCCTTGTGGGTCCTTTTTCCTTATGGGGGAAAAGGGCCATGTCCTAATCCCAGTAAGTCACTGTAAGTGTAGTCTACGCATTATGGGGATGGACAGCTGAGGTCATAGTAGAAAAAACATCAATGACTGATCTGACAGAGAAGGAGAATTCTCTCTTCACCCTCCTCTTGGATGTTTTTCTTCCTGTGACCTCGCCTTCAGACCATTCAGATTTATTTGAGCACAGTTTTCTACCATTTGCCACACCTCTAAAACAACACTCAGACTGGCTGCCAGTGCCTCTTTGCACGCTCCATAATTCAATGCCCATTTAATGAGTGGGTACGTGACCTTCTTTCTTTTAAGCACTGGAGCTGTTTCACAATCCCTGAGCAATGCAGCTCCTTGCCAGGCGGCCTGTCAGTTTTGGAGAAAGTATTCCTGGGAACAGCAAGGCAGAACAGGTACAGTGTTCTTCACCTCGCCTTGCGGTCTATTCCAAGCAGGAAAGCTGGCACTAGCAAGTGTTTCCAGAGAACTGTACCACACTGGCTCCTGTCCTCCAGCAAAGTGCCAGCTCATCCGTGCTGCAAGTGCCACAGATTTGCCTGCTGCTTGAGTAATCCACTGCCACCTCTGCACCTCTGGATGGAAATTTTGTCTGCGGTCTCTTGTAGAATGCTGTGTAGGAGATTTCCCAGACACACGAGGAGTGTCCTGAGCTGAGGCCAGTCTGGGCACACTTGCCACTGAGAACCCACCTGAGGAGACACAACTGGGAGATAACGACTCAAACTCCAGTCATCCTCCCCTTGCAAAGGCAGTAGGTGAACTGAAAGTGATAATGAATCAGAGCAAGCAAAAAATGTAGGATTTCTGCCTCTTCCCTCCCCGTTTCCAACATTATATATCACATTTATTTTTAAGTAGTAGGATAATCAGTACCCCTTTTTGTTCAATAGGCACTTCACTCTGTAGGAAATGCTCAGGCTCAGTGTAAGTGAAACTATGTGATTGCTAATAAGCAGCTCCACCAGTGCTTGCCTGAAGGTACCAGAGTAGTCAGTGTTACTAATAAAGTTAATTACTCCCACTACAAGAGAAATTAGTCAGGGGGAAAAATCAGCATGTATGAACAAGATGATTAGCTGCTGGTTTCACTTTTGCAAATACATTTAATCTACTGCAGTACTTTTATGCTGGTTAACCAGAGTCACAAGATATCAAAGTGCTCCCTCCTTATGACAGAGCAGAGAAAAAATTGCAAAAGAGTCACCTCTGCTTTGGGCTCTATCTGACAAACTGTGAATGTACCCAAAGCCCTCTGCACTTTTTTCCCTTTTAATAATTAGTGGTATTTCTCTCCTGACCATCAAACTGTGGTCTGGAGGTAAAGTATCTCATAATGAAAAGCATCTCTATGGTGGAGTTTTTCCAGGAAAAAAACCTTCTCATTCACCACCAGGACATCCCATTTCACTCTGTAGCGTCTCTAATCTCTATGCACGTGAAATGGCAAGATTCCCACCTCTCCATCAGGCAAGAGTTTTCATTGACTTCTGTGACTGTAACTGATTAATCTTCTAGGAACAACGCAACAGCTGGATTCAGATTTACTCTGCTCTATTCTCTGATTGGGAAGTGAATGAGATAACACAGAAGGAGCCATCACAGAAGTGTTTGATTTCTAGGTGCTTTTTTTTTGGTGAAGATCTCAGGGTTTTAAAATTTGATTTTCTTTTATTAAAAAAGAAAAAAATTAGATATAGAAAATAGAGAGAACGTGCTCTGCAAACAATAACATCCTCCTTCCCTGGGGGTTATATAACTGAAAACCATCAAAGACTGCTCTGAGACATTGTGTTCCACACAGGATCTGCATATGTTGTAAGAAGTACCAATTATTTCCAGTTCTTGTGGTATTTTTTGTAATATGGATACCATCCAACCCAATTCAAAGAGGGCATCATGCAAGCATTGAATGACGAAGCTTCTATTCATACTTATCATTAAGGATAGGAGAAGGGAGGGAAAATGATTAGTGGCTTCCCATTTCCTTCAGTCATTGATTTACCTTTCCAGATGGTTGTTTTTCATTTGGCTTTTGGCATTTCAGTTGACATTTCCTGCAGTTACCTTGTTCACCTCACCATCAGAAAGGAAAATTGACACAGAGCAGACAGGTAACCAAGAACAGAAATCTGACACGAAAGTTCTCAAACCTGCTTGCTCAGAGAAACACCTGCCTGTAGGCATTTCAGGAAAAGCTCAGGAACCTTCAGATATTGGAAAGAGAATATGTTCTGCATGTGGATAATTTGCAGAAAAAGAAAGACCACTTAATGTATTTTTTAATTAACTCTTGTGGTGGAATTGTGAACTGGTGGTAAGATGAACCACTACACAACCTATGATAAAATTTCTGAAGTGTTCAAGAATTATATTGCTAATTACTATTTCCATGCAATATTTTTTAAAGTCTAATTTTTACATGTAAATCTACTGTAGTCAAATGAAAGTGAGGATACTTTTTTGAGAGGAACTTCATTCCTTAGAAAAAGCAGACTGAATTTTCAATTACAGCGAGACAGATTTCCCCTATTTCCAGACTAATATGAAGTAATATGCTTTGAAGTGGATGTTCTTATCTGCCTTTCTTTGCACAGCCAGTGCTTTCAAAGTACTCTGGTAGGAATGAGAATCTGGTCCAATTTATTTTCCTTATTTCTGCATGCCTTCTTGTTGATTTTTTTGGTCTTACTTATTTCCTTTGCCTTTCTCTTTCACACATTTTCTGTCTTTCACAGAATCCCATTTTCTCACTATTAGTACATTTCTCCTTTTTATTGAGTATTCCAACAGATAGCAATGAAGTAACAGACTACCACCATCCATAACTAGCAGCCCTTCCCACAGAATCACAGATTAACTGATTAATGCAGTATGGAAGGCATCTCTGGGGGGCATCTCATCTGTTCCACCCCCACTTGGAAGAGTGCCAACTTTGGCATTAGGTCAGGTTACTGAGAGTCCTGAACTCCTGAGTATGTCAAAGGAGGTGCAACAACTCTGGATAGTCTGTTCCAGTTTTTGAATCCTGCATTGCAAAAAAGTTTTTCATCAGACTAAATACTTGAATGCACTGAAGAGCTTGTGGCTAGAACAATGGGAGTGCCATTTATGATGTATACCAAATCGCATTGTATGAGACAGAAAAACAGTTTCATTTATGCACTGTGAGCTTGGTGGAGTTGAATTCTTACCTAAAGGAAGTGCTTTGATGGTTGGGTTAGGCTAGTTTTGCAAGAATTACTCCAGCCATTCTATCTTTGGAGCTCCATTTTTTTTCCTCCCATCCCAGCAAACCATGGAAGAGGATCAAGATCAACTCAGACACCAGGAAGTTTTTCAGGATTTTTGTCATTCCTTAATCACTCATAGAACTGATAGAGCCAGATCCCAGGATTGCAGAAGGATTCTTGAGCAGTAGAAACCTTGATGTTAAACAGGAATCAGCTGTGACACACCTTGATGATAGGGTGGAGATAATTTGTTTTGTTATTAATATTTGACATTCAGGTTCATCATGCAGCAAAGGCAACCACACAGCCTGGAAAAGAGGCTGCAGGCAGCACAGAATCTTACTCATGCATTGCACAAGGGTCACATTTGCATCCAGATCCTCGTCTGGTGATTAAAAGGCGCATTACACAACCCAGGAACAGAGTGAGTGTGCTGTTGGATGATACCCAACCTGTTTCTTCCCGAGTTCCATCATGATCTCTCCTCCCCAGCTCTGCACGAATGGACCGGGGATATTGCAGTGCCTCCCACCACAAGGAGGTGGTTTCTTAGTGGACAAACCCAGCCTCAGCCCTGCTGACCTTCCCACCACCCTGCCTGTGGTCAGGACTCTTGTGGCACTGTGGCCTTGGCGGGACATCCCGATGGTGCAGCGTGTGCTGGGGAAGGGCAGCTCCACCTGGTGCAGGAGCAGGGTGTCATTAGGTGTGCCCAGCCTGCCTGTCAACAGCCCCTGGCTGCTGAACACAACCTGAGTCACCAGCACCTGAATGAAAGTAGTTTTGTTGTTGTTTTGTCCTCTCCAGCCTCGCCAGGAAGAGTGCACCTCGCCAGGAAGGCAGGTGGCTGTGTCAGACTAGACTGGCTCCTGCGCTGGAACCTGGCCCCATGAGCAAGAGCTTTCCTTCAGGCCAGGAGCTCACTATCCATTCAGGTAATGATGACACCTCATGTGCACTGTGCTGTTAACCACTGGACTCAGAAGGCCTTTTGCCTTCCTCCCAGTGTGACTCCCTTTGGCTTCACTGTGAGTCCTTGGGTGGTTTTTTCAGCAGATTCAGAAAGTCAAGTGTCAGAGTCATATTGCCAGAGGCTGCAGTAGCAGCACAGATGCCATATCTGCAGAAGCACATTCCCAGGCATGGTTTGCCTGGTAATCAAACTCCCATGGAGTTTGATTTTTAATTTTGTTGTCACAGCTCCGTGAGGTTGTGCAAGGCAGGCTTCACCAGACCCAAAGTCCCATGGTTTCCCTTGTGGTACTGGTGTTAAGGAGTGTTAAAGAAGACTTTTTTTTTTGTTTTTGTCCCAGCACTGAATGTTAAAAAGTAAGAGAAATGCCTCTCAGCCCTAGTAGTCAAATCACAGGAAAGTGCCTACCCCATTCCACATTTCGTGTCCTGCTTCATACTATAAACAATGATCATTACAAGTTGCACGTTGCCCGTCCTCTTTATTTTTCCCTATCAGCTTAGACCATAATTACTATTCCTTCCCCCTAATTACTCCACCCCAGCTTAAGGTGCAACGAATAGCCTTTGGCAAATAAAGGTTAGGCAGAGCTTTGAAGGAGCACATTGCTGCTATGGCGATTCACCCAAAAAAATGTGGTTGGCTCTTTTAGTTCCTGTTAAGGCTAAGGCTTCAGTCATTTCCAGCAGGCATGTCAGGAGACACGTCCTGTCCTACAGATAGAATATCTGACCCTCTACTATATAAAGGGGGAATAAGGCTACATAAATATTTAATTTTCAAGCTGTAATCAGTACGAAATAAAAATTAGCACATGCAATAAAAAGGTAGCCTTTAGGTAATCTTTAAAAAAGTTTCGGGCATATCAGCTGCATATTTTAATGATGTCAAGACTTGGTTAAAATTGTTTTTCATAGCTTTGGCATTTTAAAATTTGAGGATACACGAATAATTTTGTATAATTTTATATAAACCAACATGTCCAGTGACTGAAAACATAGCTTTAGCTCTTGTTATTTGCATCTAATAAGAGTAATTATGAAGACACTGAATGATCATTTTTATATAGTGCTTTAAATTCAAGAAGTTCATGAAGATGCTGTTTTACTATACTGAATGTTTTATAGAGCTGAACTTTGGGACACTTCAAGTTCAACATTTATAAATTGCACCATTATACACCTGTGGTCTAAATTCTTTCAAATCTTCTATGGAACTCTAACATTTTAAAGGAGATTTTCCCATTGAAAGTGTCACCAAGTCATGAGTTTGGAACAGGAAGAAGTGGATGTGATCTGGAACAAGGTCAGTCTGGCTCTCTTCAAACAAATTATCAGATCTCTTTGAAGAGACTGTAAATGCAATAATGCTACATCTGTACCAACACAAGCTATTGGGACATAGCTGGTCAGATGTGAAAAGAAGGGGAAACCCGTCTAGATTAGGGGTTCTCAATTTAGTATGTATCAAAGTAGGCAGTGACAGAAACTACTAGCACTTGTGGTGGTAGAAATAGGATGCCTGTGGCACTGATTTTTGTGTCTTTTTGCTTCACTCTGTGTTTCACTCTTCAGAAGCTATCATGGGTCCAGCTTGTCTGCCTAGGCTGGGATGGTGACTGTGGTAGGAGCACCTCCAAACACTGGGGCACAGGCTGCCAGAGGAAAGCTCAGTGATAAGGTCTTGCCATGACAGGGACTTGAGCATTGAAGAAAACAGTGGCTCCTGGATGGAGCAGAAGAAGAAAGCAAGATAGCAAGAAGAAGAAGAAAACTACAATAGTAGTTCTGTGATGTTCTGTGATGATTGTTTCTCAGGCCTAAGGAGCCTGAGAAATCTACACATTTCCTATTTCTTTGTATAAAAAGCAAGGCTTGAAAAAATGAAATTAAAAAAAAACAAAAAACAAACTTCAAGCATGTGGCTCCATTACAACAGGGTCTAGTCACCCCAGGAAAACAAGATTAAGAAATCTTGATAAGACCTGAATTTATGGCAGGATCACTTTTGGTCCCTTCTGTCTGATATAGGCATTGAATTATTACTATTCTGCTACTAAAGGACACTTGAGTTATGTGAACAAATTTTCTAGTTATTGAATAATTGAGTGAGTGAATACAGCTTTGCTGCTACTTAAATTATACTGAGAAATACCCAGGCAAACAATATTTTCTTTATATATATGCATGTGTTTTATATATATATATATATATATATAATTTTCCAGGGTGTGTGTCTGTATATATATATATATATATATATATATATATATATATATACACACACATACATATAATTTTCCAGATAAACTTTTGTATGTAGAGTACTGTTTGTAGACTCACTCTTATTTGTAGGAGGTGTTTGATGGGAAAGAACTCAATACATACGTATATATATGTACATATATATACAAATACATAAGAGACAAAAAATGTGAATTTTGCACTGTTTCGGGTCTGAACCCAAAGACAAGACATCCTGGTTGCCCTTGTCCTACCCAGTGCCAGCAGACAGCTCAGAGCGCTGTTGTTGTCCTGGCTTATACTTCATCCATTGCTCATGCCAGACATCCACATATGTGCACCATACAGCAGCCCTACACACTACTACAGATGCTTACCTCAGCTCCACAGTCAACATCTGCAGGGGCAAGCCCACAGAAAGAGGTTGTAAGGTCCTCATTATCAATGAACACAACACAAATGGTGAAAGTAACCTTTTATTTGCATGTGATATAGAGACATACATACTGCAAACACATGCCACACATCATAAAAGGACAGGATACTTGGGGGATCGCAGCAGAGAAACATTAGCATCTGCTTCTAATAACCAGCATAAATAGTACATGCTCTGAGTTTCTCATGGTGTTTCTGAACAGAATTCCAGAAGAGCTGCACACATGGCACAGCCAGGCTCATTAACACCACTGGCCATCTGCACACTGTGCCAGTGGGAACCCAGCGCTGCCTGACCATGCAGGACAGAGCTGGTGGGCACAGCTTTGCACCCCACTTCAGCTCCCTCACTGCTGCCTTGCCCCTCCCTGCTGCAAGGGGATGCTGTGCCAGTGGCCAGGCTCACTCAGGCTTTTGAGAAAGACCATTCCAACAGAGGTGGAAGGGTGCTCATGGAGCTTTCTGACTCCTGGTGTCCCACCGGCGGGATATGGGCCCTGTGAGAGAAACTGCTGTTAGTGGCATGCAACATAGCACAACCTGGCAGAGAAATGCCAGATTCCCAGAATTACTATGCTAAACACCACATGAAAATGCTCAAAGCATTGCTGTCCAGGCAACACTCACAAACTAAATCTTCTGTAGATTAGGACAAGTTCTGGAGAAATGAGAAAGAATGCAGCCAACTAAGTAAAGACAGGTGTGTGGCTCTGCTGCCTGGTGTGTAAGAACAGAAACGACTGAGGGATGAGATGAAAGTCTTGTGTGAGCACAGGTTGGTTCATGGAGGCATGGTTGTGATGACACAGACACAGTGCTATCCAGCAAAACATAGACCAAACATCCCCAGCACGAACACCAAGGGTAGTTATGCAACCAGCTGGAAATTAATGTATCTACATCAGTTGCCTTGCAGTTACCTCTGGCTTCTAGCTCAGCCCTTCCATCATAAGAGAGTTAATTATTTTTACTCTTAAATATCTCACTAAATAGTCTAGGTTTATTTCAGTCACTTGATTGATATTTGGGTAAAAAAAAAAACAAACACCAATGAACCTGAAACTTCAGTCCTGTATGGCTTATGACCAAAATTATCACATCTCAGATTAGTGTATTTGCTACAATAATGGAATCCATTTTCAGAATATCAGGAGTTCCTCTGAGCTACATCTGCTATTGCAAGTGCTATTGCAAGTTTTTCTTGTCCCTGTCACATCGAAGAAGCCTGTAAGGAAGGCAGGAAGAATGCTACATGCTATGTGTTATGCTGGCCATGCTAGGTTTTCTCCTGGCAGCAATATTTACGGCATGTCCTGGACTGGACTGCCCACCAGCGACGTTCACAACTGGTGGCCCACCAACTATTAAGTGCTCTGAACTTCTTTGACATGCAGCCTCTTTTTAATGGGTGGGATAGCTTTTACTGATGTGTTTACTTCATGAAACATTCAATTAGCCAGATTCATCATCAGCATATTTGCTCGTCCTGCCTTTGTGTTGGGTGCTTCATCAAGCTTTTCCTCATGTGCACAGTTTGCCATCTGCTTGTAGGTTGTTCAGAGACTGTGTGAAGATTCTCTCTCTCTGAGAAAATGTGTGCTGGTCCATTGAAGTATTTGCTAGTGATGCAATGGCAGCTGTTATCATCACGTCATATGTGTGCGGGTGGTTGCAATACATGGTATATAGGTTGTCAAAATTTGCCAGGAAGATGTGTTTTTGATTGTGGTATTGTGTGCATGTGTGGTACTGCTGGAGCAGCACGCATAGGACTTGGAATATTACATGAGTACTATGCGTGAGTGCTATATAAACCACATACCAGAGTGGTTACATGCTGTATTGGGTGACAGTAACACCATATTCACACAGCTTTTTCACATATCTCTTTATCAGCTGCCCGTTTTTGAGTATTCCTTGGGGCCCTGGTTGTTTCCATGTGTGCTGGGCAGTGGACTTCACTGAGAGCACTCTCACACTTGGAAACCAACTTTTCCTTGCCAGCACTTTTCTGGCTCTGGATGCCAACAGTTCAGGCTCTGTGGGACAATGGTTCATTTCCAATGTCTGTCAGGATGTTGATGCTGTTTATGTGTAGGCCTTTGTCACCTGGTATTAATTGGATTGTGCCCTCTCTGCCTTTGAAGGCACAGAAGGCTTCAAACTCCTTTTTTATTACACATGGTGCTGCGGCCTGTAATACTAATCAACTACATTTGGAAACACCAAGTTGTAAATATGGGATATGCAGCACTCCACTGCATCCTTGGAGATCAAATGGTCTCATGGTTGCTGAGGACTTGCCTACAGTTAATGACCTTCTTTAGCTCAGAAACCTGTCTGCTGCACTTTTGCACCAAGATGCCAATAGCTAAACCTGAGGAAGCCTGTAGTCACCACAAATTTGATTTGGTTTCCCCCCCTCCTGGTTATGGAGAAGTGTTGATTGCTGTGACGTCCTGGATTGTTACTTTGCAAGCATATAACTGTTTGTCATGGCACGCACTGTTTATGCTGTATAGTCTGCTTTATTTCTTCTCATCTGGAAAGGCAAATATTTACCTCTAGTGGGTATTGAGAATGAGGTTTAGAATCCTGCTTCCATTTAACCAGGCCAGACACTGTAGTGCATGGTCCTATTAGTAAGAAATCTCTTTGGCAAAGGTACCCAACACAATGAGAAGGGTCCTGACAGCACTAAGGAATAGATAGTGCTCTATCTCTACTCTGGTGTTTTGCCAGGTGATGACTGAGCTGATAAGGAATTCTGCACATTGTTGCAGTGCCTGGCCTCCTCTCATCCTGCCTGATAGATGAGTTGAACATCAGACACTGAAGCATGACCAGCAACATGTCCTTTTATTTCTCACTGAGATTGCTCCACACGTTTGTCCTTTCCTCTCGTTGGGGCTGAGCAGCCCCGAGTCACAGCAACCCATGAATGGCATGCCGGTGGGCACTGGCATTTGGAGTGACGTCACTGCTGCCTGTTGGGGCACAGAAGCTTGGGACTGATTAAGTTTTAACTTTTGAGTCTGGAGCTATATGTGTGGGCTCACAGCTGGGGACTACAAAGTGCTATATGGAATTGGCACAGAGAAGAAACACACAGATTGCCTGCTGTCAGGACATCTGTGTCTTTTTATTTTGGGTACATTTAGCACTTACAGTGTTTCACATCTGTCACATATGCAATATGGCACTGACAGTGGTTACCGTTATATTTACATTTTGCCTTGATCACATTTGTTGTTGTTGTTTACCCTGTCTGCAAAGCCACCTCCTTGCCCGCACACATTTCATTTGTTAGCATCAGGGGTGCCTGGCACTGAATGTTACCAGCAGTGTGCTTGGTGACACACACATGGCATTAACAACATGGCATTCAGCTTGTGTATCAACCCCACATCATTTGTATTCTCTTCATAAATGCCCCCTCCCCTGTTCTTCCAGGACCTACATCATCTTCTCCTGCACAGCACTTGCATGGCACAGGATAATTGAAAGACAGGCCTGCAAGAGAGCCCAAGTGGTCTGAAGACCACATTAGTGGCTTAATTTGCCCCCTGCTCAAAGCACACACACAACATAAGCTAGTCTGGACAGACATTTGTCTAATCTAGTCTTTAAAAAGTCTAAGCTACTCTTAAAAGCTCTCAGTTGCAACAAATCCAAAATCCTCCTCAGCAATAATTTTCATTCTGCCCCTGTTAATGTTTTATGTAAACTTTGAGTGGAAATGCAACTTGTCCTTTGAGAAGTAGCATGTGATTTCAGATTCTGCTGCTGCTAAGTCTGACAGAAATATAATGATTCACCTCTCACCCTCTTTCCCAAAATGATTCCTCACTTATTTTGCTAACACCCCTGTCATTTCAGCTCCAATCTGGAGTTTGGAGTCACAAAGTCTAACTGATATAGACCTGTTCACCTTGTGGTCATGTCTTTGCTTCAGAACATGGCCAGGATTGTTCTTCTGCTTGCAAATTCACACCCTTTATCCCTTCCTTTGAACATCTCGTGCATTCCTGTTTGTCCTTTCATTGGTCATGGCATGTTCCTGATTCTGACCTGCATACAGATTGGGAATAAAGTACTGCATCTTTATACCACATTGCAGCTACTGCTGCTCTCCTGGTAGGCTTTTATCTTCACTTGGGCTGTATTTGATTGCAAGTGGTATGGAGCTCCCTGATGGAATCACCAGGAGAGCCATTGGATCACCTCTCATATTGCCAATGCTACGGCTGAAGGCAAGGATTGAAAGCTGCAGTGTTTGCTCTAAGGAAAGAAATTAATCTCTAATGGGAGTGGAAATCTGCTATTTTGCTAGAGTTGCTAGGAAATTGAGGGGAACAAGAAGATGAGATTCCTGGAACAAAATCTGTCCTTGGAATATATCACATCACAAGCTTTTCTCATAACAGAATTATTTCATTATTATTTTTTAATTAAACCATTCTTTAAAATAATCCTTACTTTTAAATCACAAGTCAACATGCAAATGTTAGCCCTAGGAGCTCAGAAGTCTCAGGCTATACAAATTTCTCTCATGCCTTCTATGGAAACAACAAAAGATGAATACACAAGGAATGTCTGTTAAGGATAAGTTTTAATGATCATCTGCAACTTATTATTCCATAATACATGCCATTAATAAACTGAATTACCCCCAAAAGTCTGTCCTGTGAGAAGTGCTATATTTCCTGCATCTGCTGCATCTGTTTTATCACATCTTTGCAGCCTTCTTAAAGCATTGTGGAACATGTTAAAAAGAGTTCCAGCACAAAGCAATCACAACTCAGGTATATAATATCTGAATCTTTTGTCTTCTTCCTTTGAGGCCTTTTATTTCACTTTTTACTGTTTCTGTATGTGAAGAATAACTTCCAACTGCAAAAAGTTCACTCTACCTCCTTTCCTCTCTCTGACTGGAAATCTTTGTCTGAAATTTGGGTTCAAAACATTAAAACTCACCCTAGTAAATGGCAGAGTCACCAATAGATTCAAGCTGTCACATTGTTCTGAGAGTTCTACTTCAAGGCCATGGAAGTTAATAGGATACTTTTCATTGCCTGCAGTGAAAACTATCCTGGGCCTATATTCATGGATAATTAGTGAGTGGGAGATGAAAGGACCATGTTACCTTCCGATCCCACATTTTTAGTGGACTGTTTTCCCTACCCATGTGGCTGCAAGATTCTCATTCCAATCTGCCCTTATCTTGTTTTGGGCAAAAAATGCTTCTCATAATGGTTTCATTATGCTAAGGTATGCACCTCTTCACAGAATTAAATTAACCTCTGTCCTGTTCAGATATACTGTTATCATCATTACCATTAAATTAGTTGTTCTGAAGCAACTGCAGACAAGACATCAAGCCATGCCCCCCTGGCCTCATTCCACAGAGTGAGCTGCAGCACTCGGTTCCAGTGAATGTATTGGGAAATGCACTGCTGCAGATTGGGAAGCCCAGGCTGCCTCTCCTCCCTGTCTCCTTGCAGCTGTCCTTCGTGCCGGTAAGCTGCTTGCTCAGGAAAGTGTCAGAGAGGAGGTCTGGAGAGGAATAGCTTTGTGATTACACGTGAGAGAATCCAGAGGTCTCAGTTTCCACCCGTGTCCCTGGCTGTGAGCTGATTCCTCTGTTCCTCCTGTATGAAATGGCTACAACGTCTCTGCCTCCTTCCCTTCCCATTTCCCTGCTCTGCTGTCTAGCAGGCACTGTAACTGCACCTTCAATGCAAGCACAGCTTTCAATACCACTTACAGCTTCCAATTGCTCTTTATTACATTGGTAACTTTATGATCTACTTAATGGCTAATATTTGCATGATTTTCCTCTATGAAATTGTTGTGTAGTTTCTGTCACTAAATTACAAACTCATGAATGATTTGATAATGTTTGGTTCATTTAGAAAAAAGTCTATCCCTTGTCATTAATGTTATTATAGTGCATAACTTGTACTTTTAATCTTAGGCAAATCTTAGTATGGGCTTTCTTGGACTGAGAGCAGCAAAACTCCAATTCTTTGTGTTTTAAGGCTTTTTCTTAGACAACTGGCATTCACACCAGCAAAAAAATCTGGGCAGTGACCAAACTTTTATTGTAAAAGAAGCGCGATGAAAAGAAATATGCTTTATAAGTGCTAAAAGCCATGAGAGAATCCTGGATGTGCAAAAATTAAGTAAGGCTAAGAAGTCACTGTGTATTTATGACAAATATATACATATATGTGTGTACATAAAGCCAATCTCTTTTTCAAGGACAGGTAATGATTTCATGATGTGGACAGTTGACTTCATTACAGTAAGACATATGGTTTCATAAATTCAATACTTACTGTGGGGTATTTGTTCAAATTTTAATGCCACACACTATTCTCAACTTATTGTGAAGAGAAATACCAGCTGGTGATGAGAAGCAGAGCTAGGAGTGCTGGATCACACCAAACTTTGCCAGGACACAGATAGGTGAAGCCATCTAACAATTACCAGAATTTTGCAGCAGACACTGTAGTGTGGAAGCTTCTTGGCTGCTCTTCAGCTCTGGTGGCTTGATACCATTTTAGCATGGTGGACCAGGCATTTGATATGAAACCTCTATGTCTTTGCTTACTGGCAAAATGAAAAAATGTGATTAAAATCTAGACATACACAAAGTACATGGAATGAATTCCTGTACCTGCTCTGATAAATATGAATTTTGCTTGTGTCTTCAAAAGACCAGGAATTTACCCAAATTTTTAGGTCTCCTTATTTTGAAATAAAAGACACATTTTTAAACTTAATTTATAAAGACACCTACCATAAAACTTGCTTACATATCGTAGTGTTACTAATCAGATTTTCAAGATGTAAGCCTTTATAACTTGATTCTTTTTCTATTTAGAGAGTAATAATATAGTAGACTGTTACATTTTGAGCAAAAGAGGAGCGGATTTGAGTTTCAAGTATGTTCTTAGGTTTTGATTTGAATTCTTGCTCATTGTTGGGATTTGTCTGAGGTCTGTTCTGGCATCACTGTGTTAATATAAAATACCCACAATGGCTCTATAGCTGCTTATACCCACACAAACATATTCTCAAACACAGTTTTAGTCCAGAGTGGAACTCACCTCAGGCATGTCAGTTCCCCGTCCTTCTGTCATTCTGTTATGTTCCTTTTGAGCTACCAATGTCTAGTTTTAGAGGATTCTAATTAGGTAGATGAGACATGTCTAAACCTCAGTGCACGGGTTCACAACGAATGTCTGGTTTTAAAGCTTAGCATCTATTTCTGCATGGGGAAATAGAGTAAAAACAATGTGGATTTTTAACTGTACTGTGAATATCTAGTTTCCACTGAACTATACTTTTAGCAGAGAACCATTGCTGATGCTCTGGCTTGGAAAGATGGGGTGTAGAGGCTTCAAGAGGCAGCCACAAGCTGAAAAAATGTATACAAGGGCTTGGATCTTTATAAGAGTTCATGATATCACCCTCCAATATTGACTACACTTAATACAATATTTATTTAGTGAATATGTTAAATGAGTCACAGGTTTTTAGCTAGACTTCCCTGGAACTTTCATTTTGCAAACAATTGACTGTGACCCTGCAAACACTGATTCATGTGCGTGGCAGTGAT
The DNA here is from genome assembly GCF_017590135.1 of Pyrgilauda ruficollis. Classification (NCBI taxonomy): domain Eukaryota; kingdom Metazoa; phylum Chordata; class Aves; order Passeriformes; family Passeridae; genus Pyrgilauda; species Pyrgilauda ruficollis. The sequence continues at coordinate 6,160,265 of NW_024525823.1, read as the reverse complement.
CGAGAGCACCCACAGTATGAGAAATGAAGCATGTGTGTACCTCTGCACAGGGTCAGGGCCACAGAGGTGGGTGATACTGATTTCATACTTTTGACCCTAACCAAAACATTCCTTGTTTTTAACAGCTTACTTTTCTTTCTTATTCTTTGGCTGGTGACAGCTGTGAGAATTCTGAAATCCATAATGTACCATGGGGACCTATTCTGATTTCTGTTGCCTTGTAACACACTTAGAGCAGCACATGGAAAGTGAATAGTGAGAATTTTCTGTTGGTGAAAAGAAACAGAGTCATCCAAATGAAGGAGACCCAAGAGAGCCAACCTCAGAGTCGTAGGAGAGGTCTCATTTTGTTCCAGAAGTTCCTTCATGATCCTGTGAGCATTTTCCCTCATTCATTCATACTTTACCAGCTTTACATTGCTCCCCTGCAAACCTAGCTGGTCCCATGGCCTGTATTCCATTCCCACCATCTGGGAAGTCCTGTGACAAAGCTACAAAACTCTCCTATTCTTAAAGGGAATCAGATATTGTGGAGTCCCCGGATATGTTTCTCTGTGACTCCAATTTGGTTTCCATCCCATAAGGATGAGTTAATAGAGTTAGTTATATTAGGTGTATATGATGTAAAGAAGTCAATCCTTTTAGCTGGTAGAGGGAAGGGAGAGACTTCAGTGAGGTTTGTAACTTACTAGAAGTTTGTATTAGAAAGTGAAAGCCAGACCCCATGTTGATGAAACTATTTAAAACAGAAAAAGTATGCAGTGCAAAATTCACATTGTCTGCCTCCTATTCACATTTACGCTCACATTTGGGCAGATAGAGGATTATGCTTTAGGACATGTTGGGATTCCCTTTATGGCAAGGAAAATATTCTTGGAATAATGGACATATCAGAGTAGCTGGGCAGAGCTTCCTACTGAAATTGTTGGATCCATGCACATGCACAGATCCATGCATGAAACCTGGAAGATAATGATTTCTCACAAAACTCCTTTGAGTGTTTTCTGGGACAGTTGGTTATATATGTCTTCACTAGCAAAATGCCCTTGCTCCAACTCTGACCTGTGCAAACTCTTTGTATGAACAGCCTTGAGAGCTTTTTGCTGGCTTGGACAGGGTTCCTCATGCTTGAGAGCTTGTTGAGGCAGGCTTGGACAGGGTTCCTTATGCTACCTTTCCAGGTTACCATTCCTTACTGTAGATGGAGCCCTCCATGGTCGAAGGTGAGAATATGATTTACCCTAAAATCCATGTATCAGCCATGCCTCCATGGAGTCTAAGATGAAGTGACAAGTAATATGCATGCTTCTTCAGTGCAGCCAACAGAGGAGAGTTGTTACAGAGTTAATTCTTCCAACAGGAGGATGTACAATTCCAACTATCTCCCAGACATCTGCTTAAGTTCTCTCTCTTAGATGTTTCCTTAGATATTCTGCTTCTTCTTGGGAATCACCTGTCCAACTTCAGACAACTCTATCTGTCTAAATCAGAGCTGATTATCCAGACTGACTTTATGATTTCACCCTAAGATCAATATCTAAAATAACTGGGGTGTATTTTGGCCTCTGGAGTCTCCTCTCTTTCCCCATTGACTATTATATAAGAAACTTACTTTGAGATATTTAAACAGATAAATAACACCCCTTCAGTAAAACTATCTGAGTACAGCCATCTTTTTTCTATTAACTGTGCTATACCCCTCTAGCACAAAGTAGATTATACTTTAGGAATGCCTCATTAGTTTCTTGCATTTAAGTGCTGAAGTGCTCAATTTTATTCAACATGAAAAAAGTAAGTGGTCTGAGAACAAGACTGCATGTCCAGAAAAGACAAAATCCTCTGTGTAATGGAATAGTAGGTACAGTACTGCACTTTAGTCAGCAACCATATCTTCATTCCCTGACACAAAAGCATCAGCAATGTGAGAACAGTGCAAGTTTGAATGATGCATCCAAAATCAGTGAGAGCACTGAAGTGTGATAATGGACAGACATTTCCCATCGGTCTTGCTTACAACCAGTCAGAATGGGAAATCACCTCTGTAACTCAGCAGCATAGATTTACTTTTGCAAATGAAATGATAGGAGATTGGAAGCTTTGAAAGCTTCTGCAAGAGCCCAAATATCACTAGGGTTCTTAACACATCTGAGACAGAGGATCACCTTCAGCCTTGAACACACTAAGTATAGACAAGAGGTACATAAGCAGTCAAAGATAACACCACTTCATATCGAGAGTTGCCATCCAGCCCTACAAAGGAATTTGAACAACTGCTAACGATTTCTTAATTCTGCACTTGATTACTGCAGGACTTCAGATACCCCCTCCAAATATTTATGATCTTTCACTACAAATCAGCATTTAAAAACACCTAAAACTAATGCTGTAAAATCTCCAAGTACCTTAGTAATAGAATTATTATTAGATTTGTTTCTGTTTTACAGATACATTCTTTGGCTCCAGCTACGTGTTTCAACACACTCTCCTTACATCAAGGGCTCTTCAGGGCTTTTTCTATATGTGCTGAAAGACACTTCTTTACCTGAGGCTACTCTGCTAACTTCTTGGAGCATAAAGTATCTCAGGATAATTTAACCACGTGAGGCACACTCAGAAGATTTGGCAGATTGTCTCAGGCATTTGGAGTTAACCAATAATAACATCCCTGCTCCTAATCCTCCAGATTTCTTCTAAGTTCTGCTTCTATTTGTTCTTAGTGAAAAGCATGGCATTATCTTATTACAGCAATTTGATTTTCATTATCTAAGTAGGCTGCTGTGTCAGCAAAAAGCAGCAATTTGGAAAGGATGGAAAAGACTGCGAGTCATGGATGAGTGAGTGATTGGTGGAGGAAAAAAACAAGATAGAAGAGGGTACGTTGAGTGATTGAGTGAGCTTGGGAAAATAAGGTGAGGTCTGTGGTTCAGAAATTTGGCTCTTTGTTTAAGTGATTAAGTAGGGGAAGCCTGCACATATGACCTGTGCTTAGATGGCAGAAGTTCAGCCAGGAGTATGCTGTACAACAGTTTGTATAGAAGAAGCTGGAGTGCTGAGATGACTACAAGGTCCTGTCTAAATCATTTGGCAAGAAAAGCTACCTGGTAAGAAATTGCCTGCCACCAAAATCCATTTCCAAATCTGCTTTTGAGATGCAATCCCGTTACCACAAGAAGAGACCTGTAAGGTAGGGAAAATCAATCTGCAACTTATGAACCTTCATTTAGTTATGCTGCAGGCATCCTTTTGGAGATACAAGGTTTCAAGAGATGATATATGAATTGGTATGGGCATGGAGCACAGCATGCCCTTGTTGGTATCTAATTAGCTCCAGTTTAACAAAGTTTCTGGGCTGAGTGTCTTTAACATTTCAAATCTATTCTATATCTTTCTCTGTGTGTAATCCAATGATCACTGAAGGCAACGGGGCCATGTCCACTGCAGTAAATAAGATAAACCAAGGACTACTCCCTGCTTCTGGTGTCAAATTCTGGTAGTACAGAGTATGTCCATACTTCTCAGCTCTCTTCCTCTTCCACAAGAGCAGAGTGACCAGAACCAAATTGTCATTGGGAATGACAACCCATGGGTCATACACCTGAATGCTGCCTGGGCAGTGTCAGGGAGAGCTGAGACCAGACTTTGAAGCATGCTAAAAATATGTAGGATAGTCTTGTGCCAGTAAACTTTCCTGGTTTATTAATACAGGTATACTCTGAGAGTCTTTTGATTGGCATCAGTAGACTACAAGTGGGTGAAAATGAGCCATCTTCTGTGATGGATCTGCAATCCTTTGAGATTCCCAGAGCATATTGCTTTTGGAAGTAAGAGACTTCCATCTTAAAAGAGAAAAAGGAATTTAAAAGCTGCTTTGGGCATTTTGCCAACTGCACAACAACATCTGGTTGGCATTCAGAGGCTTCAGGGGCAGCTAATCCTGCTCTGAGTAGGATTAACATCCCTGTTTAAAACGTACTCTTGGTACGTCTGGTGGAGCCAGGACTTTGGCAGTCTGGAGCAGAGGGAAAGAGTGCAGGAAGGAGGGCCTGTGTGACTGTCACAAAATGTTTCCATCCCCACTTTGTTCTCTGTGGCTTCAGTGCTTCACCTGATGAAACAAAGCACCAAAGCTTTAGCTTCAGCAGCCCTGCCAAATGCTCATTAGCTACTGTGGAGGTGACTGCCTGTCTCCTCTTTACTACATACTCTACAAGTCAGAGCACTTATCAGCAAGGGGTGGAGTTATTTACAGAAATACTGCTCTGCTTTCGGTAGCATAGGTGAGAAAGAATATATTCAGCACAGATGCGTGTAAATCCCAATTACGATGCTTGTCAAACCACTTTCATGATGGAATAGGAAATAACAAGATTTATAGGGACTACAATTGTAGCAGAACTCATGGATGAGCTCCTACACAAAATTTTATCCTGTTTTCCATAGTTAGGGGTAAAGAAGTTGAATTTCCTTGACTACAGGTACCTCTGCTGACAGTGGCTGGCTGATTTCTTAAAGACCATCTGTACTGATAAACTCAACTGTTGGAAAGTAAGAGACAACACAGAAATTTGGTGCTGCCTTACAAATTCTGGAAAACCTTGCGTTTTAAGTAGATTCTCTTTGAAACTGGAGTGCTGTGGACCTGTGAGAAGCATAGCAGGCCATAGCCCATGTTGTCCAGAGGACTAGGGGAATTGTTCCCTGCAGCTCTAGAGCAAGGGTCAGTAGGAACACATGCAGAATTGCACACACATTTTATGGCTTGTCCCAGTCCTCTTTGTGAGAAACACATAAAATTAAGGGCTTATTAATTAACCATATGTTCTGAACATGGGAAGAACTGATACATGTAAGCAGTTTCTTCTACACCCTTCCCTTTAAGATTGTATAGAAGACAAATTACTGTTACACTTCTGGGCACCACTGTAAGATTCTGCCACATAACTGCTGGTGAAAATTAGTTTGGCTCTGCTGAGGAGGCAGTTCAAATTATAGCTCAGCTGAGTGTTTGGCCTGGTGTACTCAGATTTATAGATACCACCAAGCCTATCATATCCAGGTGAAGCATTTGCATACTTGCATGCAGTATTTACATATTAAAGTACAGTATTTACATGTTCTTTATTTTGCATGTCGAGACTTTTGACAAATAAAGGAAACACTTCAAACTGTGTCTTTATTTTTGTTTCCTATGTCTCAGATTTTCCAGAAAAATAAGTTGCTACATCCCCCTCTTTCATCCCCGAAAAAGAGCAGGAAAACGAGTGGCTTTCCTGCAGCAGCTGTTGCACCTGCTGTTTACAGTGAAGCACAGCAATGCTTCTTTTCTGGTCCACAACATTTCCTCTAGCAGTCAAAGCCAACACATCAAAGTGAAAGCTCCGAAGGAGAAAAACAATGTGACCTATTGTTCCAAGAAAACAAAATAAATCATTTGTAGGAAAGGAGTAAAAACTCCTAACTGGATTTTCACAACATAAATATTGGTAAGAAGACTGTGCAAGGCAAGATGTAACGTGTGGTTGTGATGATGCTAGACATGCTACAATTTCTAGAGCTTCACTGTACTCTCACTTGATATGTTCTAACAATAGAAGCAAGGCATACAGTGCATGCCATGACTCTTTGGAGACACACATTGCAGCTCAAGATAAAAGCCAGTGTTGGATCCTCTCATTTGCTTCTATTTCTAGTTTTGAAATGTCCCATATTCTGGAACTCTTCAGTCTGATGAAGTTTGGACCTATTCTTGTAATCACAGTGTTTCTCCTTTTGTTCTTCTTCCTTGCTCTTGTTTGTTATTCTTATGATGGAAATACCTTGAGGTTCCCACTGAGGGCCCCATTGTGCTAGACAATTACACTGCACAAAGAGGTTGTGATGTAAATAGAGAAACCAGTGTGTGGTAGAGGAAACACAGTAGAGGATCAGCTTGCCTGTACTCTCCTGAAAGGTCAGAAACAGAGGTGGTTAAAACCCTGCTTTGTGTTGCCTGGCTTGTAAATTCCTTTTTATTAAAGGAGGAAGTCAAATATGCTACATCATTTTACCTGGATGAGAGGGATTAGATTTTTTTAAAAATCTAAAATACAAGTTGCTATGCTGTAAGGAGGAGGTGTGGAAACATATACTTGATTGCCAACCAGGATTTCTCAAGAAACTCAATGAAATCTGGAAGATTGCCTGCCATCATGAAATCATATTATCCAGAGGTACATGGGTTACCTCCCCTCTTAGCATAAACATATTAGTTTTGACCTTGTGACCCAGATATGTGTAATAAAATCTTCAACTTTCTCTCAGCAGTATTGCTGCAGCCAGGTAGCTGTGGAATGGTGCACCCTATTTCCTGTGATCCCAGTTTGGGGTTCTGATTAGAAAACTGAAGGCACAGAAATCAAAGGCTAGTTCCTGTTTTCTGGATGCTGTTTAGGGAGCCCTTCCATCAGAGAAAAGGAAACAGAGCAGAAAAGTCTGTCTAAAAGTAGATCTTCTCTGTCAGTTTACTTGAAAGAGTCTGACGTAGCAGATGCAGAAGTGTGTATCCAGCTGAAATAAAAGCAAACACAGTTGTTTCATAAGAAATGGAAATCCAGAATTTGACTCAGTTTCTTCCTATTGTAATGAAAGTCCAGAGGAAATTAATGAAGTAAATGAAACAATTCCACTGCCTTGGTTTAATGACTTCCACACAGAACCCTCAAAGGGTTGGTACATTCTGCCTCCTGGGTTCACAGCACTGGGCCAGGTCCTTGGAATAATAGCAACAGGCTGAAAAGCTGTGTCTCATGCTCTGATGTTAACGCACTGAACCGAAACAGTTGCAAAATAAATACTGAAAATAAAGGACTTTAGACTGGTCAAGAGGTAAAAGCACAGTTTGTAGAGCTTAGTGTAGAGATAACTACACTGAACTTTGATGGCCAATGAGAGGTAGGGGATCAGAGGACTCAACCCCTTGCATTCTCTCTACAGCCTTTGCATGGATAAAAACATGAGCAAGGTGAAAAACAGTAATTTTTAAATGTTAAGTATATACAATCCTATAGTGCACTAGCTTGATAAAAATCTCCATTAAAGAGGCTCCTATTTCTGTTCCTCTGCTGTACCTGATCACCTTGTCACTTAGGAACATCTTTATTACCCTATCTTACTCTCAACAAAGTTACAAATTTACTTTCCCCCATTAATGTGAAAAGTCATTACCAAGTGTTCTAGAACTACTTATATGGCTGGACCTTGCCATAAAAAAAACTTCATTAAAAATATAGAATTTCCTTTATAAGGCAACAGGTGTTTGATAGTTAGAGAAAAATCTGATGCAACTGATGACATAAAACTATAACTAAATGCTATCTAACCCTCATGTGTTATATCTTACCATCTGAGAGCTGCAAAAGGCTTTGGGGGTCCAGTGTTTTTGCTGTATGTGCACAGGGTTAGTACAGACAGGGGGGGTTGCTGGCTGGAGCTAAGGGGGTAAAGAAGCACACCTATTAAAGCTGAAATACAGAAATAATTTCTCAGCACACAGTCACAGACAGATGTACAACTCCCTTTGGTTTTCACTAAGGCTTAGGTACTGCTCTACACTTTCTTCTAGTTTCCCCCTCCCTTCCATCCAAACTAAGATGTAAAGATTATTGACTTTGTCCTGCTTTCATAGACCAGACAAAACCAACAGGAATAGCTTATTTCAGCACCTGAAAGAAAACATCTTTAGCAGTGAATGCCTTAAAAAAACCCTGAAGACAGATGAATTCTGATGAATCCGGCTGAAGTGCTTTAAGGTATTACTGCCCTGCTGTCGTCTGCCACTCTTGCAGCAGCTGCCCGTGAGTTCAGAGTCAGCAAAAGGGCATGAGGACCAAGGTCCTGGCTGGTCCATCACACAGATGAGCCCATTAATTGAGGGTATCTCTCTGGCAAAATGGGATTACCTCTTTTTGCTCTGCTGGCCCACTGCCAGGCAGCAATGCCAGCAGACAGGCAGCCACAAATGCCACAGACAGGCAGCAGCTGGGGTGTCAACATGGCCTGTTGTTGGTCAGTCATAATTCCTTCCTTCCTTCCTTCCTTCCTTCCTTCCTTCCTTCCTTCCTTCCTTCCTTCCTTCCTTCCTTCCTTTTCTTCCTTACCCCTCCTTAATCTTTCTCTCCCTTTCTCTTACAATTCTCTCTCTCACCTTTCTATCTGTATTTCTTCACTCCAATACAAGAGTTAGGTCTCTATAGGAAATCCACCTCCAAGCTCCCACCACTACCCTCCCAGGCAATTAAGATTTGTTCCCCCTCCCCCACAATCTCTTTTTGTTTTGTTATTGTCAGCTGGTCTCTTGGATTAGGGTTTGCAGCTCTCTCTGGGCTCAGGAAAGCTTGGTATCTTGGCAGGATTTCTTGCCAGATCAGTGATCCTAATGTGAGTGCCAGAATCCTGCAGTTTGCATAATGCTAATTTGCTTTTCAGCCCAAGTTGCCAACTCACATGCTGCTTAGCACATCAAGTAGCAGAAGGAGTGTGTGCTCTACTCCTAGCGAGGAGGAGGAGAGTAGTTGGATAGATACCCACTACCTGAAATTGAAACTAATGTAACCAACCTTGCATATAAACCTTAATGCACTGTTGAGCTTCTGGTAAAAGGTCATTAGACTGAAATTGTTCGGAGCCAATTAGTTCCTTATTCTCAAAGCTCTGATTTGGAGTTTTCACTGGCACAATAAGGTTACAAATGCTGCTGCAATTATGGCAATATTAATTCACTCAGACCTAGATCCTGTCACCCTTACTCATTGTAAGGGTAGTAGAACTGGACCTTAATGCCTGTGCCAATGAAATGCTGGACATGTCAGGGTGGGGTGATACTGGGAGATAGCACCACACCTAAGGGATGTTGCCAGTCACTGGGCTAAATGCCAGCTACTTTCAGTTGACTGGGTGTGGGGCTATCTCACTGCATTACCACACACTCAAGTGTCTAGCTGCAATACCAGTTCTTTCAAAGCAAAAGAAAGCCAGACCGCCTAGAAAAAAACACCTTGGCCATCACCTTTGTTTTCATTCTAAGCCGCACACACGCCGATGCTGATATAGCTGCAGCATGAGTCCTAAAAGGTGGGACCCTTCTGAACAAGTTGTCCAGGCTGTCTCCCCAATAAACTTAGGGAAGTGAGTAGCTCTGGAGAAAGATTGATCCTGCATGAGACACCACTCTCAGGCAGGGTGAGTTGGACTGCCTTCTGAAGGCACTGGAATCTCTCCCTCAGCTGAAGGGCAAGAGGCTCTGGACTGGATCCGTTCAGTCAGCTGAAGTTTGTGGAGTTGTACCTCGTGCTTAGTGACAGAACCTGAGCCTGGTTTGCATTCTGAGTGATGGCTTGGTCACAGACAGGGACTGTGGGTCACAACTCCTGTGCCAGTCAGCTGATGCAACACTCCCAACCCCTTAGGACAGGCAGTGAGACGCTGCCCTTGTCAGCTCCTGAGCAGCAATGAGTAACTTGGGCGCTGTGAGAAGCCACTTTGATTTTCTACTGTTTGGTCAGCAGGAAAGCACGTGTCCTGGTCCAACAGGCCATGCAGACCTGCTCCTGGGAACACAGCTCACCCACGGGTACTCGGTGAGCAGCTTGCTGCTGACTGCTTCCCAACGCCCAGCAAGTGGCACGTGGGAAGGGCTTCGGAGGAGTGCTGAGTGCACACTCTCTAATCTAGGAGGTGTGGAGATTGCAGGGGACTTGGGTAAGGAATTTACAATGAAGGCTATGAAAGAAACTGGCCGAGTAAGACACAAGCAAGAATTAATGGCCAAATAATATTGCTTAAATTTCTTGATCTTCCATGATTGGATTTTGTTGGTTTGGAAAGCATAGAGGTGAAATTCTCCCAAAGGTGTCTTTTTATTTTGTCCTGTGTGATGCCTTGCATTGTGTTCCTCTCCATTTTAATAAAGCTCCAAATGTGTGCAAAGATGGGCACTGGAGTGATTTATTATCCCTCCATTGAAGCAAAGGCTGTGTATTGAGAAACAGCAAAACATTGCTTGTTAAAGCACTATCTCTACAGAAACGCCTTATCACTTGGGTTTGGAGGAGCACAGGAAGATAAAATGTAGTACCATCTGGCAGACTAATGAAAGAGAAGTATTCTTAGGACTTTTGAGGCTTGAGAAAAATGTCAAAATCCAGCTCTTTTCTACTGTGTTAGCGATGTGCACTTGCTTATGGGACAGGGCTGTTGATTCAAACTAAAGGTGCAAGTTGGTCCCACTGCTGAGGACATCACTAGAGGAACACTGTCATGGGAAAGCAAGCATCCTACCAAAGAAACCACTGCCATTTTTGTTTATCTGTGGAGTGTGGTAGATGCATATGAAAAATACATTAGATTTTCAGCATGATATAAACTTAAACAATTCCAGAAGCTGGGCCCCCAAAATTGCTGGCATTCAAGTAGTTGGTTTCATTGGGATGTCTGGATTTATTAGGCATCTTCAGGTAATGCAATAATGCATATGCTTAAGGGATTACATGATAGGGGAGTTAGATGACATTAAAAAACCTGCCCGGCAGCTGGGTCGCAGAGATGAAAAGCCTTGCAGAAAGTGTTTTGGAGGAGGAAAATATAAGGCCACTGATAAACTTAGAAATCTCTGTGGTTAGTTCTGTTCCTAGTGAACGTGAGGTTCAGAAGAAAAGAAACCCATTACAAACAGAAAATGATTTCTCAGGAATTACTCTCAAAACAAGCAGTCACAATAAAGCTGCATTTCCTTTCTTTAAGCATGCATAGGTTTCTGATCTTTAGAATCTCTGACTGTTCAGCTGAAGAGGGTGGTAATTGCCCACCCCAGTGATTCAGCATTCTGGGAATTTCCCAAAAGTGGTTTGAACTGAACTATTGTTTTTGCCAGCCTTTTGCAGCTTTAAAATTGTCCTTCTCCCTAAAATGGGCAAATGTCTTTGCTCTCCTAATTGAAAGATAGGAAGGACATTTGACTCATAGTAATGATAAACTGTGACTGTTTGTAAATATGATTTTATCAGACAGCTAACACTGCTACTTTTATTCCCTGTAGAAAATACTGCTTTCCTACAATATTTTACATATTTGTGGCAACTATGTAGGGACAGTACTAGGTTACAAGGTATTGTATTGTAGCTTTACAGCCAGGAAAACGAATTGGTTTAGCAGAGCCAGAGTATAAACACAGGAAAGAAAGTAGCTCAAGAGTGGAAATTAATGAAAAGGAGAGGGCCATTGCAGTCAAAAATGTCTGTGGATTAATTGTGATTGACTAAGTCAGTCAGGCAAAGCACTACAGTATTGATCATTCTCTGTAAATACTTTCTTTCCTTCTTTCTTTGTAGTATCCCCAAGCTACCTACTACTCTAATAATTTCATGGTGATTATTTTCTTTTTCTGTTTAGCTATTAAAATTTTCCCTCTTGCATGCTGTGAGTATATTAAAACTGAAGCTAGGCAGTGGAAGCTAAAAGAGCCAGTAAAACATTTTTCTTTTTTCCCTTTGATTTTCAGGCTTGCTCAGTCTCATGTGTATACATGTGCATCCATGTGTGTATGGCTGGCCTCTGGTACAAATTAAAGTAGCCACACAGAAGGACAAAAAGGCACTTAGCCAGGGTGAAGGATCTGTCTCCATTGTTTTCTCGGAGTGTTGGATTCAACAGCCTTTGACTCATAATATGTAATTAAAAAAAAAATCCTAGCAACTCAAAATTAAAACTATTGTTGCTAGAAACTGAGTGCACAAGGAACAAGAGAATGGGTGTCTAATCTGTTATGATTACTTTTCAGGATATTATAAACTTTGGTCCTACTGAACCCAACAGGAAAATTCCCAGTGACATCAGTGATGTAGAAATGGGTTCATAGCCCTTCCTCAGGGTAGGTTCCCGTACCAGCTGGTAGGTGTGAAAAAGCAGAGAAATCCTGTTGGAATGAAAAAGAAATTGCTTTTCAAAGATTATCATCAGCATGAGCAATCTCAGTAACGTTCTAATGACTGTTGTTAACAAACTGAGTTTTATTAAGTTTCCTGTAAAACAATGTGCTTTGGGGGGAGAAAGGGGCGGGGG